>NW_010412163.1:72318-102455 GCF_000710305.1 Buceros rhinoceros silvestris | reverse complement strand
GGGGTGCCCCTTCGAGAAGTCGTAAGTGGGGGGGGGGGGGGCGGAGTGGAAAGTGCCCATTGATATGTATGTGCTTGGAGGGTCAAATTTTACCCTGCCACATTGTCTGGAACAGCAAACTAATTCTTAAAACTAACATAGAAGTGACTCCTGACAGCTGATATTGAGTAACTCCTCACGATGGTATTTTCCTCACAGTCTTCTCTTCCATTATTCTGACTAGGTCTCCAGGATCATGTCTTTTACCATGGGCAGCGCATACCTCACTGTTGTGTTGACAAATTACATAAATGTAAAATTTATGTCATTTTATATAGAAATATAGACTGTCAGAGATCTCCTGGTGATGTAAGTTTAAATCCTTGTTGTCTCAATCAACAAGCAATATGTTAAGGACATTTTGGGTAGTGTCAAAACAAAACCAATGGAATATTTTACCTAGACCCTCTTTCCAAACTTCTCAGAACTTAGCCCAAACTTACTGTGAAACTAGCTGTGCTACTTGCCTGCAAGAACTCTTGCAGGAGAGCTATTCTAGATCTTTCCAAAGCTTCTAGTTTTAAATTCCTGGCCAGTGGTATTCCTTTGTTTTTCCATCCACATTGACCTGAATAATGCTGAAATACTTCCTTCACTACCTGCTCTTTATCCTCCCTCCAGAGAATTACATACTTCTCCTCCCAGCCTTTGTTTTGCCAAGCCGTCCTGCTTTCATCTCATCCATCCAACTTGCCACTCCCAGATCATCCTACCAGTTCTTTTTTGTATCCTTCTAGATTCAGTTAATGTTTCCTAATACGCGAGGACACAACTACACACACAGTAATTCTAGCTGGCTCTTACTCACACCTTACACAACACTATTACAAGTTCCCTGTCTCTACTGGAAATGCCGCACCAATGCAATTGGGTTGGCATGTTAGTGCTGAGGCCACATCTCCATCTGAGGCCTTTTTCCTTGGTTGTTGGCAAGTCAAGAGCTCCTGGCCTAGGGCAGAAATGCTAGTTATTAGACCCCAAATGAATATTTCCTACTGTAAAATATCATCCCATTACTACTACCTCAAAATCATTCATGCGGTTCTTTCTGTAGGCTATTCTGATCCTCCCAAAAAGTGGCAATGCCTTCCAGTTTGGAAGGTCTAGAAAACTTTGGTAATACAAATCTGAGACATTCATTAAGAGAAATATTAAATAAGGTCCCACACTGACTGCTGATGAGCTCTGCTAGCTGCATCTTAGAAATCACTAGAAATTTGTATTTAGTTACAGTAAAATAATACTGTTTCTGCTGAAGAGAGAACCACATTTGTCACAGTCAGTCTTAGAAGTAAAAGGTGAAGAATAAAAAACAGAAGAGATGGTTATTACTGATGTCAAAAGAGGTTTTAGTTTTGGGCTTCCCCCTGTCCCCAAGGAATCTTTAGGTCTGCATAAACTGTGAAAGACGAATATTTTTTCTTATGAAGGCGACTTTCTTTCCATAGTGGCAGACCTGCCCATACTAAATAGTTCACAATTTATTCCCTACAGAAAGCAGCTTAACGCTGTTGACATTATGGAAGATTTTCTGTAAAGCCGAAAATGTGCACATACAATGTGATAAATAGTTACGACTACGCTGTTCAGGTGTTATCGCAGGTGTCACCAAATTTACCCCAGATCTCTGTAGACTCTGCATCGCTTACTTGGTCTTTCGTTCTAGGTTACGTTACAGCTTACAACAACCAGAAAATGCAGATATGCTGTTTTATCTTTGCCCATACACCGTTTGAAGCATCCACCAGTCTTAATGGTTAGCAGTAACTTCTTAGAAATAAAATTAACTCATACTGAAGAGGCAACATTTCTTTGAGATCCCTGGGAACAGTTAGATAGCTCCACCTAGTACGCAGTTTTGCCCACTAAATTTCATTTTCATTTAACTTCTGTATGATTTACGTTATATATATATATAACATTATTACATTAGCATATGTAGGTATTTTATTCCTACCATTTTCCCCATGAACGGTATATCAGCTCATGGCATTTTGACTCCAGAAGAAGCGGGGCGGGGGGGAGGGGGGCGTGGTGTTTCCACTCCATGTCTATATTTCCATCCTGATTTTTTTTCTCCACTTCATTTCCTCATCTTTTTTCGTCTTCTTTTCTGGCTTTCTGAATCCATTTATAAACCGAAGTCCTATTTGAAGAAATAAAATGACTTGGTTAATTATGCCAAATATACAGAAAAAACCAAACTGAAATGATGCAGATAAGCAAACATTGTCCCGGTGTGTATGTCTGAAGGAAAACGTCTATCTGCACATTTCCTGAAGAATCAAATGCTGTGATTTTTGTGAAAGGAAGTGCAGTATAATAAGAAAATTATCTTTAGTGCAACTTTGGAAGTTTTGACATTGTGCAAGGAAGGAAAAAGATCTTTGTTGCACAGTGGTGCCAACCTGCAGTAAATACTGTATTTGTGCAGTTCTGCTATTTCATTTAAATACAAAATAATTATCACACGCTTTAATAAAAGCTGAGCAACGCCACAAATACACACCCACACCATGCTAAACATCTCAGCACTCTAATCGTCCCACAACTAGAAGCATTCCCCAATTCCCTTTCCAATTCATTTCAACATTACGGAATACATCCCTTTGAAAATACACGCCCTGACTTTATGAGGCAACTTAAAAAAGATGTTCAGCCATGGCAGAGACTATCACAAAGGAAGCAGAAGTGAGTATTTGGGGCAAGGTCCTATTACGTTAGGTGCTGACTCATTCGAAGTTGGTTGCAGATGGATAATAGGTAGTACACTGCGATTCCCGTGCAGCAAATGCGGGTGCTGGGAAGAGATGCCGCATGCTCTCGGTGGTTCTCAAGCTGTTTCCATCTCCATGATCTTGCCCTTCCAGTGACCTCCTTTCTTCAGAATTTATTTCAAAAACTAAAATAGCCTTTCCAGGCTACTTTGAGATTAGTTTACTTTAGGATCATCTTACATTAAAACAAACAAAATGAATATAAATTTGTACAATGATAGTCGTCCGTTTGTTCCTCTGAGTGTCTAAACTAGAAGTTGCTGTGATTGCCCAACCTTTTTGTTCTGTATGCACTTCACTCATAAACAGACAATATTATGATTTTGTGTAGCATAGGATGCCTTTACTGTTGTAAAAGTAGGATCTTGTCCCAATAGTTTATTCCTACAGCACACTTTTGTCCCTTGAAACACAGATCAAGTTACCGGCAGTGACTGCCCCACGAAGCTGTTGCTCTGCATTAGGGGTCCAACACAGCCACCCGACCTATCTGTGTTTACGGGATTGATTTCAATCTCTGTTCTTAAAATGTCCCTAATTCACCCATTCCGGTGCAGTTTGCTTTGTTGGCAGTAAGCCTTTCCTCCACATCTTGCTCTACCCTAGCTCACGCTGCTCAGACAGAAAGCATTCCCTTTAAACGCCGTGTGTTTGTGAGACAATGTCACAAAAGGTGATGTGCCAAGACAAAACACCGAGCTGCGATTTCAATAGGGCTGCTTGTCCTGATCTGTTGATTCATCCACAAACCCAGCTATAAAACCGAGAAGTCAGATGTCTGTGCCATTCCCTAAAAAGCACTACTGATACCAAATTATACATTCCCCTCACCCCAAACTGCAGCTCATTTTCTTCTGCTCCATATAACACAGGCGACATTTGTTAAGTATCGCAATACAGGCACTATTCAATGGAAGTTTTAATGTGAATTCAACACATTCATTAATTTACTGAAACTTTCCCCAAAATGCTCACATTTGACAATGTGCAAGAAAGACTTGTCTCATTTCATACTGTTTCTTAATGACTGAAAGGCATGTGTTGATTTTTCACTTCGGTGTTTAGCATTTATGCTGTTCGAAAGCTGGTATTTGTGTTCCACAGCATGTTCAGAAGTGCCGAGGAAAGGTAATTAATTTCACTTCTGAATAAACATCAGAAGTCTCCTAAAGAAGGAAAGAAAAACTCTTTGAAGGTATTTTAAACTGTCATTTTCAAACCTAGATGAAACTTGGAAGGTGAAACCCCGAGTCTCCTGCCTCCCTCTTTCAGCAAAAAATTGCTCTCAGTTCCTGGAGACCTGTCTCCCTGCACAGGCACTCAGGCAAGAAAATGTTTGGAAAACAGGCAAGATTTCATCAGGATGTCATTAGCGCTTTGTCAGATGTTTTTTTAAATGGGTAGGCTTCTGGAAAACATTCTCTTTAAAAAAACATCAGCTTTTTCTGATGGATTTTGAGGAATTTTCTGCTGAAGCAAGTCGTAGAAGCAATTCAATGGTGTGTCACTTTAAGCAAGGATGAAACCATGATGTGCTTGTGATTTTAAAATCCAAACCGTGAAGACATGTATTAGTGCAGAATATTGCCATTAACACAACGTGGCCTTCAGTACTATTTTGATGAAAAATGAACCCACTTATTCCTGGTTCTGTACTCTCCAATGGTCTTCTACCTTTGAAATAGGTCAATGCCAACCCACAAAAACCCATTTGCCTTCAGAAAGTTTTTTTTTTTTTTTCCCCTACCGCTGTCAAAAGATGTTGTGTTTTTCTTTACAAATGTCCTGCTTTGCAAACCTGCACTGAAAACTGAGCTGCTTCAATTAGCATGTCTTATTTGTCTGTGTTTCTCTTTCTTGACTGCATGTGCTTAGGTCTTCAAAGCAGATCTTCAGGGCAAATTCTTGTGGATATCTATTCCCAAATGCATTTCCCACAAATAGCCTCTAAGATATATTTAAAAATCAGATATTTTGTTTAGCATTCTTTCTAGCTGACCTTTCACTTGTCACAGTGACCTCATCCTACCCTCTCTTCCAGTCTCAGTGTTTCCTCTTATCTGCTCCCTTCCTCTTTCCTTCACCTCTCATTCTCATTTGGTTCTTTTCTCTTCTCACACTACAAAAATGCCTTGTTTCTTCTCTTATCTAAAATCTCCCACCTTTCACCCCACTCACATCTATAATTTTGCCCCCATCTCTCTTTTCCCTGGAAGCAGAATGAAGATGCTCTTTACAGTCACTCCCTCAGTTCCTGCCTTCAAGTTCTACCTTACATTCCCCACGTGCTCCCTGGCCTTTCTCTCTGCAGAAACCATAATGGCAGTTCCCCAGCTAAATCTCAGCACTTCTACTCCATCTTCACCTTCCTGGACCCGTCACTATCACCAACACTATCAGGGTCCTCTTGACCACCGCTCCTTTCTCGATCCCCAGTATTTCCCCTCCCCTGTTCCTCGAAGCATCTTCCCTTCTCTTGCTTTCTGTAGGCATTCCACAAGATGCTCTTCTCTTCCTCTACTGTTCATCGTCTGGGTCATCTCATACACCCATCAAACAAATCACCATTTCCATATTACAGATGCAGAGCTCTGTTCCATATCAATTTATTCCAGACACGTCTCCTTCTATCCAAATGGGAGTCTTGGTCAGTCTCTGGAATGACACTTAGGGTGACTAAAAGTCCTCAGTGTTCATAAGTCCTTTCCCTTCATCTGTGATCGTGGTGAGCAACACCACTTCCAGCTGTGGATGTTCAATGCAGAAACACGAGATCCTGTCTTCTGGCCAAGTCTCCCATCTCCTCGTTGTTTTTCCACATGCTGTCTCTAAACAATCATCTTTATTGTCTCTACTTACTGCTGAAGTTCTTGTCCTGCTGCTCATCTCGATTAGCACAATGCCCTTTCCTCTGGCCTTCACAAAAGCACTCTTGCCCTGTTCATTTTGCCAGCCCCAGCTATATAAATCATTTTCCTGGCCTGTTGTTCTGACTATGCCCATTATCTTTGAACCCTTTCAATGACTCCTTTTTCCTCTGGGACATCAAGCTTATTGTGACTCCCTTAACTTTCAAAGCCCTTCATGGCTTACTCCCAACTTGTCACTTTTTATTCACTATCAAAATATAAATGCCCAGCATCAGTCGGCCCCAGATGCCAGCTTCAATTGATCAATTTGTTAAATTTTCCAACAAGCATCTTTTGTGCTTTCTCCCTTGCTGCCCCTCAGGCTTGAGAAGAGCCTGCATGTGCATTCATAAAACCAACTGTTATCCTCCTTTGAATCCCTTATTAAAATTCTCCTTTGCCAAAAACTTGAAAATGGGGAGCTTACAGGCGCCTGGAAAGCAACCCCTAGTATGAGCTCGTTACTCCCTTATTTGTATCTAGCTGTGGTCACTGCTCTTATATTTTGATTATATTATGATAAGCCCTTTGGGAGAGGGGCTGGCTGGTTTATGTTTCTGCAGCACTTAGTGCACAGTGGTTCTAGACCACAATTTGGACTGCAAGGTGCTGTGGTAACACAAATGAGAAAAACAGTATAAAGAAAAGCAGCAGACCCCTTCCCGGGGCTACCTCTGAGCAGCCAACGAGCAAGCACCGCAGAGTGATTTCTTTTAACATTTTGTGTGAACATCTGCAAGAAACTTCCTGCTGGGTTCACTCGGTGCAGAAAGGAAGACTAGACTGCCTGTTCTGGTTTGGACAGCCAGGCACAGGAACAGGAGCATGGCAGACAAACAACACACCAGTAAAGACCTTTACATATTCATGGCTATAAGCTAAACACAGACTGTATTTTCTAGAAACATGGCTTTGGAAATGCTCACAGAGCCAGGTCAGTTATACAGCAAACAGAGTATCAGACAGTTTGAGCTGGTTTGAGCTTCCAGCACGTAAAAAGATGCATACTTTCTTTCTCCAGGTTTCTCATTTATTTATTTTTTTTCCAAACAGGGCTGGGATTGATAATTACTTCAAGTTAGTCAGTGGTACAATAATAATCTGTCATTTGCCTGCTGTTTTCAAGCACCCCTCTCACCAGCACAGCTCAATTGTTCAGTGTTTCTTTCCATCGCTATGCAGTTGAACAAAGTCTTATGCTAAAAGCAACTCAAGTACACACTGCACTGACTGTGTTTTCTGGGGGACTGTCCAGAACACTCCTGACCTTCCTTAATTTTAAAGAGATGACTGGAAGAAAAAGTACCCTACACCGTGTCCAAGATTTTAAAGTAACCGCAGCAAGCCTTCTTATAATTAAGCCACTCCCCTCCATTCACTTTCTTTCTAACTTTACTGTAACCAAAATTGCAGTGTCTGCAGTAAAAGAATTCAGGAGCTTTATTCTCTTTCATTATAACTAGACTTTTGCTACATCGGTGATTCTCAAAAGGAGGATTGTTTGTGGTGGTTTCCTCTCTGGCTCAAAATCGTAGCACCTATTTCTGCTTCTGCGCGCACAGCTCACCAGCTCGCTGGGGTGCCCGCTGCTGACAGGACAGCGTTTCTCCTGCTCTGGCCTGGCTTTACAGGACACCTCTAGGACTTGTGTACCTTAGACCTGTGCTTTGTAGGAGCTTCATCTTTTCACCTTTCTGAGGTGCTGCAGGATGGGAGCCCACCGGTTAGAAGCTGGGGACTACATGTTTGCCATTAGCCGCAGTCAGGCTGCAGAAACGAAGCAAAAACTGGATTGGCTGCATGAAAAACTTTGCTTTTGTTTCGACTGAGATTAATTCAATTATGCTTAAAAAAAGTTAAGTTCCAAGAAGGAGAAATAAGTACATTTACATAGAGATTAGGTAATAAAAGGTCTGTTGCACTGTATTCTCATTGGATGTCATAGCTTGCACTCCAATTCAGAATTACAAAATATCACTTGTAAGGGGCTATAGGTGTCTTAAATTCCTTTTTCATTTATTTTCTTTTAAATGTCACCTAAGAGCTTCCCTCCTCTGCCTTGCACCTCAGAGCACCGTGTGCATATAGAATCCTTATTGCTGTGCTTTTAAGCTGCAATGCCCTGCAGGCTCCCCCTCCCTCTGCCTTGTATCCTATTTGAAGACCTTAATGAAAGGGCCTGGTTCCAGAATCACAGCAGCTTGTCTGCACAACCAAATTCCATCTCCTAATGAGTTCCTCTAAATCTGCCATCAGGTGACTTTATTGACTCTATGATCATAATGAGGTAGCAGCTCACTTTCTGCAGTTTTGCTGGTTTTAAGCCTGAAGTTCTCCTCTGCTCCCAGACTTTAGCTGATATTTAATGATCAGGAATCAAGCAGGGTTTTAATGTCTGCAAGAAATGTCCCTGAAGTGCAAAAAGCCCCAGACAGCAGTCTTGAAACTTTCCAGAGCCATATGACTCTCTAATGGTACACTAACAAACAGGAAATCAGCCCATCAGTAGCTAATTGACATATCTGAAGGTTTAATTGCTTCCCTATTAGAGAAGGTGATGCACTATTCAAGTTGCCATTAAAACAAACACACTCTTTAATACACGAGGATTTAGCTGACACACATACCCCTCAGTTTCTCTATCTAATCTCCAGTTCCTGTACCAGTTAGTTGGAGACTGTGCATCTCCCAACATTGTTTCACTCTTTCATTCCAGGGTAATTGGAAGATTATCCTATGCCACGTGAATAGGTACAAGCTGTTCAGGAAAAAATGCAATCTTTAATGAGGGCTGTGCAGGCAGTCCAGACACACGTGGAGCCCCATTACCCTCAGGAGTCTAAGAGAAATTTTAGTTAGCGACAGCGTATTCCTACGTGGCTGTAAAGCATCAGGCACACCTTTGTCCTCGTATATCTAATAAAGAGATGGATGCATGGAATATGAAAGTGAAGAGGCCACCTGCCTCTGACTGTTTTGACAGGGTTTTCTCTAACTTTCGTACCTATAATCTTCAAATAGTTTTCATTTGCTCCCTATCTATTAAAAATGGGTGGCAGTTTTAATTACGTTTGAATTCTGCAGATTCCACTCGGTCCTGAATTCACCTAGAAGTTGAGCAAATCCCATTCGGTGTTTGAAAATCTTTATTTTCCATTTTTTTCCTCTCCATTTTTGGTCTTTGTTTCATTTGAGCGTAGAACTGGGGCTGTCTGAGCACCAGTACAACACCTGTTCTCGAGATAATTCTCTTTCAAGTCCTAGAAGCAACCTCAGAAGTTTTGCAACATCCACTGTGGTTTTGCAGATTGGATAGAAGCGCTCCGATAAACCCTCAGCTTTTCTCATCTGTAGACTGAGCAGAACTGAAGGTGAGGTTCAGATCTTCTCTCCCCTAACTTTGGTAAGAAGAAATGTCAAGTGGTTCTTTTGGAAGTCTGAGGCACTTAGCTGGGAGCCTAAGCCTTTACATTTATGCTTTAAACTTGAGGAGAGATATTTTTACAATACCATTTCCACTGACCCAGTGTTTTTCACTTTTTCCCCTCCAGACTTGTAGAATTCTCACGTCGCTGGTGGGAATATGTATGCATATACGTCTGTGCGTTAGTGTGTGTAATGCGCAGTTACTGTAATCCTTCAGGTATGAGGTCAGGACTGTTCCCAATAGTATCCTCTCATAAATAGCACCTTTTAGCAGAACATCTGGAATTGGTATTGATGCTACTACACTTTCCCCTGTTCATTCATTCCATACCACTCACAAAAGGAAGAGAAGTTGATAGTAAATATATTGCTTTTGGCTCCCGAATTTTATCTCAATACTTTAAAAAGCATTCAGTTAGATACTGGCAACTCTGTGTATTGTAACCGTGTAATAGAAATCACTGGCTCCTGTAGCTCTAACCACAATGTACTTACAAAATTCATGAACTTGAATGGGGCCAAAATGCCCACCATAAAAAGACTCAACCCTCCCATCAGCAATGGAAACCAGGAGTAGAAACGGAAGAGCATGTGAGAAGGAGAAAGATAAGATGGTCAAGCGTGAATTTAAATAATGGAGACAAGCATCTCCAAAGGATGCTTTCAGAAGTGACTCCCTAAAGTAGATTTGCCAACAGAGAGGGCCCTGCAGCCCAGCTAACTCAGATGAGGTGACCTTAGGCATGTGACTGCATACACACGCAGTACATCCACGTTAGCCGCACAGTAAGGCTGGAGTCACGCGGGCAAGGCTAGAACTGGTCTCAGTCTGCTGCTGATGCAAGTTCGGTGTTCTCTGTAACACCCATATCACAGACCTGTCTCTTCAACCTCTTCAATGATGTTGGGTGCAGCTTCTCTGGACTCACAAGAACTTTCTCATTGTTATTTGAGTTGAGATTCATCCAACTTTGTCTTTCAGATGCTGTCAAGCATTTAGGGAACAAAATTGACATCAAGGAAGTGTTTCTATGTCATTGGAGCTTGTGAGCCAATAGACAGGCTTTTGGATTCTTTGCTTTAGAAATACGTTATTCTTTTATAAAACACTGCAAAGCACGTCACCAAGAAGGCTCACATCTTAAATTCCTTAGTGTTCTTAAAAGTATAAAATTGTTATCACATCTACTATATATCTACCTACGTATCTATAGATATCTACATATCTATTTCCTTTTTACAGCATCAGACTTTGCAAACTGAGAGAGAAATGTCCGTTCCTGCTTGGACCTACAGGACTTCAAACCACATGAGAGCTTGCACCATCAGAAGAGCACTCCAGAGACCTGTGGAACCAGGAATTAGTTTTTGTGGGAACAAAACAACCATTCCTGTTTCTGCTCCAGGTGTCTAACATGTATGGCATGCATGCAGCAAGGGATTTTCTCTTAGTTTGCCCAACAGAAATTCAGATAAGGTCCCCTTAGGTTGTCAAACTCTGTCTGGGATGGATGAGGACAGTGGTACCCTCCTGCATCCTTTTCAGTGCAATCCCAAATAAAAGAACACTTTGTTTTTTCTCCTGTGATTTCTAGGAAACAAAGAAGGGAGGCTGTGTTCAGACAGGCCTACAGAGGATTTCATGGCAAAATGCAACAAAATACGGAGTGGAAAGGTCAACCATGCCTTGGCTCAGGCATGGTCAAGAGAACTCCATCTTAGGACAAACCAAATCACAACCTAGAGACCGCAGGCACAATTGTCTACAACTTCTGCCTGGGGTGAACAAATTTTGAGAGAAGGAATCCTTGTGGGGCCTCCCACTGGAGGTGTTACTGGGTTTCCCTTAAAAGCCTTTTTCCACCTTGCACCCAGCAGTGGGGCAGGCAGCATCTGGAGGCTGATCATGGAATCGTTCATTTGATTCAAAGGACAGCTGTCAGCTGTAGCCAGCTTTGCATAAGCAACTGGTTTTCCTGTGTCGTCACAACAGTAGATGCCACACCACAGAACGTAACAGTAACAAAATATTAAATGGAGAAAGGAAATTAAGTTTGTTAATGGTGATTTGAGCTCCAGCAACCATAGAGGTGAGTATAGATTTTACACCTATAATCCTACGAAAGACCAGTTTACGACTCTGGCTCTGGAGGGTGTGGGCCAAGCAAGGCAGGAGAGGCAGTCCAGCTGGTGAGAGGGCTAACCTGGCTGCACATTGTGGCTGCTCCGTAGCAGTCGTGGCATCAGCCATGTAATTGCAACACCACTCTCTGGCCAGTGTCTTGATTTCAGATATTCCCTCTGGATGAGCCGTTTGCCTATCCATTTTTGTGTTTATAGAGCTGGAGAGATGATGTTTCACAAGTAGAAACATTTTAGCAGTACTTCGGATATTGCTTCTGCCTGCGAAGTTCATGAGAGCCCTTTATTTTTATCAGGATAGTTCACTAGGCAGCGACACATTTGGAAACAATTAAAAAATAATGGGCCAAACTCACCCCAGTACAACCCCACTGAAGTAAGTCACTGAGTTTAGCCTAGGGAATTAGTTTTACTGCTTCAGTGATGGTTTTGACCTCAAATGTTTTTTCCTTAGTCTGCTTTAGACTGGGAAAACTGAGTTTAAGGGTATTTAATTGTTCTCCTGTTCATCTCTGCACGGTAGTGATTCCACTTCTATAAAAATAAATGTACTCCACAGCAATCTTGCTGATCACATAAGGATTAAGTAGACGGAATATAAGATCTGGAATTTTTTCTTAGGCAAAAAAGTGCCTAATCTATAAAATGCTTTTATATAATTGTTAGGAATAATTGTTGTTGTTATATATGATATTATTCAGCGGCTGCAGTGGAACTGGGGCTTCTTTGTATTTCTCATGGTGTCAGAATAGGGATTCCTTCTCCTCAGACTAATACAGGGAAACAGTAGATAGCAATATACTGTGACGAATAGCTATGGGTTATGCTAACTACATACTTCATACAGTTAAAGCATTTATTTGTTTTAATTAAGGTTACAATCAAGGGGAAAACATGAAGAAAGGGAGAAAACAACCGGTCTTTCTACGGCCAGCATGCTCTGCTTGGCCAGGATCAGCACAAACCTAAGGCTTAAGAAAGGAAGTGAAGGAAGAGAAGTTTTATACTTTTTCTCAACAGGGACAACAAGGTAGCATAGGGAAAAGAGCAAAAGTTTTTAATGGAAAAGGAAGTATGGTGAAGAGAATACTTGATGTCCCCATAAAAGACCACTGAGGCTGTTGCAAAGGATCTTAATGACAAGACCGTGTGGACAGGAAGACTGCCTTTCCCTTCCGACTGTCTTCTCTCTGCGTTGGGTATCTTTCTGTGATCCCCGGAGTAGGAAGATTATAAAACCATGAAGAGTAGGAAATTTATAAAACCATGAAGAGGACTTATTTTGTCTCTCACATAGTCAACCAAACTGCCAGATATGTCCCAATCACAGGCAGAAAACACAAAAGGCTTGAGAACTTGGCTTGATTTCAGGTCCCAGCTCATGGTTACAGAGCTTGCAGCTGACGGTGGGCAAAGGCTGTTTCACTTTGGTTTTCTCTAATTCTAGAATTGCAAGAGGAATCAAACTTCTCCCTGAAAACCATTTAGATTAAACCCAGTGGACTTCCCTGCCTTGCTGATGTGATCACTTGCTGGATAGTGTGATCCCTCAGTGCAAACAAAATTAATTAGATTTGGAGTAATGAAACTGACTGGTAAATAGAGGAATGAATCCAATGGACATTCATCTCTTGTCTGAGCAGGTCAAGGGATTTGTCCAGTACCTTAGGCATCCCTGTTTTCTGTTGTTTGTAGAGATGAATAATTAAAGGCTATAGGGCATGATATCTACCACAGGCTCTTCGCTACTGGGAACAAGCCACTATGTGTGCTTTATTAAAATGTTGCTGAAATTATTGGTAGCGCTGCATTACCAGTAAGAACAAACTGATCTGCATCATACAGGGTCATTTGCTCCTTCCCGCTCCTGCTTACTAATTAATTCTGGCTGCAGTCGTGCATTAGGGGAGGTGCTGGAGGCATACAGATGCTGTGATATATTCAAGTCATACATCAAAGGAGGTTACTGAACTATTAGCCTTGAAGAAAGGATCTCTGGCAAGATTATTAACATTCATGCTTCTTCGCCCTGGATTCCTTCTTTTGTTTGGATGTACATCAAGAGTTTCTTGTGTACACCTAGCTTTTCCTGTGGTGCTGTTTGTGCTGGCAATCTGGCAAACTTCTCTGAGATACAGAGGCGATAAGCACAGTGCTTGCCTTGTGCAATGCTGGGGGGAGGAAGCTCATAGTTTAGAGCACTAGTCCTACATGAGCTTTGCATTGCGCTCACGGTGCGCTCTCTCCAGGTTTATTTGCCTGTTAGTGTCACCATGAAAGAAATGTTTGCACTGCTAACACTTTAGACGTGCAAGATTCATCTTCCCATTATTTCCCATGTCTCATGTCTTTTGCTGGTCCAAGTCGTACTATTATTTGGAAGCCTAGTTCTCTTATATAGTCCCTAGCTAGACAATCCTGCAAGGCTAGAATGCTTCTGTTCAGGGCAGGGGGGTGGGGGGGATGTAACTTTTCCTGTAATTTGCTTTCCTTATGCTTTGAGTATTACCCTAGTCTGAACAGAGTAAGTTCTAATTCGTTATATCTCTTAAATCTTTGAGTTGCAGCAACTTAGACATGAACAAATCAAGCTTGAGAGAAATACAGCAGAAGCTGAGCAGAGGACCTGAAAGAGAAGCAATCAACAGGCAGTCTGAAGCCCTGGGGAAGCATCATAGAGTGTGATCAGCCAAGGTTTGAGGATGAGTACTGCAGAACCAAGAACTGGGGCACAGCAAAACTTCAAAGTCTTGGAACACAGGTGATAGGGAGATTTGACACACAACTTGACTGAACTGAAGAAGGATGATAAAGAGAACCAAGGGAAAATTGGACAAGGTGTAAATTGCACCAGTATGAGCTATGTTGTGCCCTGATTTATCTTCCAGGAGTTAAAGGTTTGTAGTTTTTTGAAATGTAGGGGTTAGCACAGCTAAAATTGTATATTTGCACAATGCTTGCTGTCTCAAAAAAGAGAAGTTTTAGCTTGGAGTTCTGTTTGAAAATGGGAAAAGAACTAAAGGTACACATAAAAATCAATAGAAAGATGTAGTATTCACTGTAAACCCTTTATTTTCACTGAGAAAGTCTATGGGAGTGCCAAGAAGAAACCTTAAATCTGGACAAGCTCTCTCTTTACATTAGCATCCTGAGCATCCTCAAAATGTGACCTTAAGAAAGTACTGGCTAGTGGAATTTAGGAAACTTTTCGTCAGCCAGTGCACATTCATTAACACAAAAATTATGTTTCATGGAAAAAGATCAGTTCCAAACATTTCTCCATTGTTCAAAGGGTGGAAAAAAGTTTTGAAGATATCAAAATATTGCATTTTGACAGTTTTAAGGAGAAGCACCCTTTTCAGTGTAAAATTTTGCCGATTTGAGCATTTTGAGTGATCAAATACAATATTTGAGATTTTTCATCTCAGTCTGATTTGAGACTGTTTTTCAAAATCTCAGAAATTTTCAGAGGATAAGAACATTATTTCCAACCCACCCACAGTGGTTGGTGTCTATTTCAGCAACACTCAACTTACTTATTCATCCCATATGGACATTCGTTGATTTGAGCCAACTCCAGCTGTTTGAACTGTCTTCTACACACCCAATACTACGGACTCACACGTGAAAATACATCCCCTTAAAATTTCTTTCTTAAATGTCATCATTTATGGAACTTTTGAAGCAGAAGCATCCTGACTCAGGGCTACACAGCAGACATGAATGAAAAAGGAGCCAGACCTGGGACATCTCCAAACAATACTCAAAGGGTAAACCATGAAAACACCTCGGTCAGAAGTGCCCAACTTTGCTTTTTTTTATTAAGCAATAATGTAGGGAAGTCTTTCTTGACCATTTTTAATTGAAAAAGCTCTTAAGCTTTTTAAAAACACCCATGGACTCCTCAGGCTTTTAAAAACTTCCACAATCAACTGGGACTGTTTCTATTTGCAAAAATTAGGTTATAGTCAGAATGTTTTTTCATTTATTTTCTCTTACATTGTTTGTCTGTTGACTTCCACGTGTGAATATCAGAGGACAGTCATGTCATTTTGGAGGAGGTGGGAACGTGAAAGTGTTTCGCGGCCTATCATCTGATTGCCGTTGGTCCATGAAGCAAAAAGCAAATATCATAAAGGTAGGAAATTTGTCTGATCATAGAATGAGTAAAAACAGTAATATCAGAGAATCAGCAATAGAAAGTAGAAGGTCTGAAATCCAGATAATAAGGTCTGAAATTCAAGAAATAACTTGCTTAATTTTCTTGAGTTTTCACAACTAATATTAAGTTCTCAACTCTGTTAAAAAAGTGATTGCCCCCCCGTCTTGTTTCAGTTTCCAAAGAGACAAAAAAACCCCCAAGCTTGTAGTCGAAACATAAAATAAGAAAAAACCCTATTCTACCTCTTTTTTTAAAGAAGAATGAGGGAAGGACAGGATAAAAGGAAGCCAGTTACCACTTTTGGAAATTCCTACTAATTCGCAAGACAGAACAGCTTCAGAAATCTTGGCCTAAACTATTATGAGTTCATGGCAATTTTGGGAAGGTTTTTGAATCTTGAAATAGGGACTCAGACAGTGTGAGATACAGTGAGGCCTTTGCCACGTCCCGAATTTATGAGGTTGTCTGGGTCCCCCTGCTTGGTGAGGTGGAGAAAGGCAGGATGAGCTTTTGGAGGTGACTGACGCTGCAGTGAGGTCTGGGCTGTGGATTGGCACGGTACCTTGCCCAAAAACCATGGCTAGTTCATCCCACTTTGAGCTCACAGACTAACTGTGGCAAAGAACAAGTCCAAGCACTGAGATGTGAGCACGTCTGAGATCTAGGCGACAGGAAGCAAGATGGGTATCAACTCTGCTTAGCCCCAAAAAAGCAGCAAAGATCTGCTCCCTCTTTCAGAGGAAAATAGACCTTTTAAGGCCTCTCTTCAGAGCATCCATAACTGGCATGAACTAAGTTAAACTTAACATTTGCTCAAGAATAACAACTGGGCAACAGCAAACCCAGGCTAATGCTAAACCTTCTGAACAATTTCTCATTTCAGCTCATTAGTTTGTGTTGGGCAATTATGTGTAAGGCAAAGTAGGTGCAAGTGATGAGCACAGCACTGATCATCCTCAAAGCAGCAAGGACTCCTTTCTCCTTTACCATTTAGCATCATGCCATGCACAAGCCGGTCCAGGTAACCAAAAAGCTCTGGAGCCTACTGGGAAGTTTTATATCGTGATAGATCAGGCACTTTAAATCTCTGTCAGAAATAACTCTTCCTGAGTGCACTAGACAACGGGGAGCCATGCACTCCTGTGGACCGAAAGTTTAATTATATAAAATACATGTGCACACACATACACACACATTGCCTGTGTAAAGAGTGTTTGCACCTGCGGGGACTTCAAAAGAAAGCAGCAGCACAGCTACAGTGGTAAATCTTGTAGAGCCAGGAGAGAAACAGGCACTGGTAGACCTCGTGAAAAACATGCAAAGCAAAGCCTGGACTCAAGTATGTCTGTATTTTTTACTCTTTGGAGCACAGAAGCAATCACTAAAACTCTATCTAAACCAGTATTAATTATGTTATGAAGCTCACCGAGTACTCTAACAGTCTGCACAGTTTGTTAGTGAAGAGGCACTCGGCACAGGTGGTTTTGCAATGATGCACTGAAGAAAATCCGTGGTGTTTAGTGGTTCTCATGTACATCACCCTGTGGATGCTGTAATGTTCCTGCTCGGGGCTGTAATACAAAACACATTAGCCAGACGCAAGACTTCAGACCAGACCTTCAGACAGGAAAGGCCTGTTGTCTCTCGGCTACATGAATATGAATTTGCGCTAGCACATCTGTAACATTTCTGTGGGCTCGACGTTCTCTTTCTTACCACCACGGTGCACCATTTGAATCAAAGACCTGCCTTCTCCAAGAAAACCTCTTTCCAGAACACGCCAGCAAGCTCCTTTAGGCTAATTCCCGGGGAGTGACTGTTCCTGCCGCCCAGACAAGAGCGGGCACAAGCAGGATATGGCCCCGCTCCCAGCTGGCCCCATCTGACTTCCTGCGCAGCGGGAACATCTGTGGAGAATGTCCGCAGCCCGCAGATCACTTATTGCCAGCACAAGGGGTGGCGATCTACCAAGGTCACCAGGGGGATGAGGGGATGACCTGCTGACCGTGGGCCAGGGTAAGGGCGTATGGGCCACAACAGCCCTCGCTGTCCTGCGGGAAGACTGCACTAAACTGTGGTTTAACGATGGCTGCAGCCATCCCTGCCGGCCACGCTGAGTGGAGCTCCAAACTGCACTGAGAGCCAGCTGCCTTGCTCACCGGTTCTGAGCTCCAAACTGCACTGAGAGCCAGCTGCCTTGCTCCCTGGTTCTGAGCTCCACTGCGGCAGTCCCATCAGCACGCCCGTGTCTGTCAGGCAGAGCGGGCTCTCAAGAGCCAGAGGGGCAGTGGAGGGCTGCTGGGGAACACTGAATTATCCAGGTCTAGCAACAGACGGAGTTTCAGACAGGAAAGTGAGCTCAGCAACATTCAGCAGCTCTGAATGCACCTGAAAAGCCATAAAGAACCTCTTTCCCACAAGTGTTACCTGACATCTTCAAATGGCAGGTTCTCACCCTTGTGCCTGCTCTGAGCTAAGGACTTATTCGTGTGTTTAAAATAATACCCCTCCACCAAAGCAATATTTCCCTTGCCCTATCATTTCCAGCTGCAGATTCCCACCCAGTCCCTGCTTTGAGTTACGCTTTAATAAATATACTTGCAATTGAAATCATCTTTCTTTTTTGTCCTCTGCATGCTACAGATTCCCACACTGACCCCTCCTTCAAGCCACAATTAATACATAATTTATGTCTGAAATAAAAATCATCTCCTCCTCCTGCCTTACCCATTCCAGCTGCAGTTTCCCATTGCCATCCCCGCTTTGAGCCATGATTAATACATATGTTTAAAATAAAATAATAAAAAAGTAATCTCTACACTCTGCTCCCCAGCTGCAGGCTCCCATTCTATCTTATGCTCCATTTCCAGCCCACCACCTCTCCAGCACTACCTCCCAGCTGATAAGGAAGCCTCCCCTTCATGGCAGCTGCCATCTCTGAGACACCTCTTCATGGATGACTTCCACCTCCTTCAAGTATCAAACTCCACAGTGCATGAGGTGGCCACAACCTTTTCTTACCAAAAAAAAAAAAAAAAAAAAAAAAAAAAAAAAAAAAAAAAAAAAAAAAGCAGTAAGCTAACAGTCACTGAAACAGGGATCTGCTGGTGAGGGATAAGTCTGGGATTTCCTCTTCTCACTGTATGAGAGTTTGCTGTGATGCCCAGCCACAAAAACAGGTTTGAGCCTCTGCTTCAGTTTTGCCTCAGCAAAGACTTAAAATTGAGCAAAACTGAGCCCAAATGAGCGCATAACCCGGGCTGAGTTCCAGGGCCTGGATGCTGATCCCTGATGAGCTGACTGGGACAACGATCCTGGACAGTAATCAGTTCCTAACTCCTGCCACAGAATAGAAACAGATAATCCGCAGAAATGCTTCCTGTATCCATTCATTTACCCAAAGATCCTTTCACAGGTGAAAATTCTCAAAAGTGCACTGGAAGTGTGGCACTGAAAAAAATATATCTGCCTTTGCCCTTCTCCTTAGGGAGTGAAGCATCAGTAACCCTCAGTGGGATGGGAAAGGGGCCGCCCCTGGTGCTGGCAAGAGGAGACAGCCTGATAGCCTTCACCATCAGCCTCAGAGAAGCAGCTGACAGGGCACTAGTCAGGAGGTATCAGGGTTTGAAGTTGGTTTCTCAGTTGTTTTGGGATTTACCCGAACTGACACCTGAAACCCCTCACACTACCTGCATCTTCAGATTTTACCCTACCTTCTTCACCATCCGTGAAAATAACTTCTGGGGGCTGGAAACGTGAGTGGAGAGAGAGAACACAAAGGGCCAGGAAGGGTCTGGGGTGGATTTCCAGTGCCTCTGAATCATGGAGCAGAGATCAGATATCCTGGATGCTGTAGTCCTGCGTCCCAGCCAGCACTTCTGTGCCTCCCCAGGCCACGGGTACAGTCAGTCCGTCTGTGTGTGCTCGTGCAAGACTGACAGAAGAGCTTTGTTCTGGACTGGGGGTTCCAGGGTTCCAACCTGGCAAGTCTTGCCACCGCTCACACATCTGCTCCTCCGAGGGACTCGTGTAGAAGGGCAGGACACGGGGTCCTCCCACCCAGACCCTGCCGCATCTGGGCACAGCCGACTCTCATCGCTCTAATAGTCATTAGCTCTAATAGTTTTTATTGCGGATACTTGACTAACTTACTTCTGTTGGATTAAATAGTTTTCATATGGTGGTTTGCAGAAGTAACAGCTTGTTAGCTGAAGGCAAAGGTCCTCCCAAGAGATGAAGCAGTGTGAGTCAGCAGGTAGACTGTCGGCTAGGTGACCTGGTGCCGTCTTGCACACGATGTATAATGTTACACTCCCTTTACCTCAATGTATCTATTTAGCTCAGAAACCCATTAGGGAGGAGCTTATCTCCTTCTGTATTTTTGCACTGTGCCTAGTACGTTAATGCTTGAGTGCAAGTTTGGTACCTAGTATTGGTATAATACATGAAATAACAGTTGTCAAAATCACAGGGGTTTGTGATTCTGTTTGGTTTGCTCATTAAAACAAATACCTAAAATATAAATTCAAAATCCATGTATTAATTTTTTCCTCTGCCAAGGAATCTACTTATAAGGAACCTCGAGATGAAAATGGTAGTAGAAGGCATGTGGAAGCAGATTCTGCTTCAGATACATGTCTCACTGCACCTCCTGGGAACAGCAATCAGCTTTTCCTTTCTTAAAGCTAGAACCAGAAAAATATCCTCCATTCCACTTGTCCCAGTGGATGTTGGAACCCCTTCCAGGGGTGGGGGAGTGTCAACAGTCCTGCCCTGCAAGCGTACAAGACCTGCTCTTCTCCGCTAAACCACAGAGGGAAAGAATAGCAAGGAAGGGAGAAGCAGCGCTGGGAGGGGTGGGTGGGAACCCAGAAGATGCACGCTTTTTTTCTTGACTAATTAGCGAAGCCCTTTGAGATCTACTCATGGAAAGTCGCGCAGAAAAGGTTGGCACGGTTAGTTGAAGCTTTCATATCTTTCTTGCTTAGTAGGAGACGAAACGCAGCTGTCAGTGTTTGCTGTAAAGATGTTGGGCCGTGACCCTGGTCCTGTACTCACTGCTACCTCCCCTGCTTCTCAGCCCTGCTCCTGTCAGCCTTCAGTTTCTTAATCTGAAAAGTTTCTGTGACGCTTGTTTTAAACGGCATCACCTGCCTGAGAGCAGCCAGGGGATGAGAAAGGATTGCCCAAGGGGCGCAGACCTGGTGAAGCATATCCACACTCTACGCAGCACCGGCCTCTCCGGTTGCTCGCGCCCTGCCTCCTTCGCCAAGCAAAGCTGTTGGTAGCCTCCTGCTCCAGCTGCTGCGAACAACCACCCAGCGGGACCTGTGCTCTGCATGTCCGACGGGGCATCACCAAGGAGCTGGAGAGAAGTGCTGGCCCTGCGCCGCTGAGTCCACTCGCACAGGGTCTCACCAGCGGGCACTTTTCCCACCTGCTCCCTGCAAAATTTGGCTTCAATTTCTGCTTGATAGCAAGTGTCGTGTTTGGTCACAACCATGCTGAGGACTGAGCAAACTCAGCTGGATTCTGCCATGATGGAACGTGTTATAAATAACAGGAGGTGTCGGGGGCACAGGCAGCCTGTAAAGCTCTGAGGACTGAGAATTTGGCTGTGGTTCACACCGAGTGTTCCTACTGCCCTGAGTTTGGTCAACAAGAACGATCGCTTATCTTAAATATTTAAATTTTGATCGTGTATGAAATGAGGGGGGAGAAAAACCGAAATGAAGTTAGGATTTACTAGCTGTTTTGCAGCTTTCGAGGCATTTGTGAACGCTTTGTGGGTGATGGATAGTTCTGCAAATGTGACTTTCCCAAGAAAATCAGTCCATTCTGCAGCTGTAATGAATCGTGATATATAGTAGTCCACACACTGCTTGCCAGCCAGCTACCTTAAGACAAGATGCTAAGGGAATATTTTTCTTGATTAGATAATGGGCTGGTTGAAATTCCTTCAGCTCTACTGAAACAGAAGTTAGCAATTTCAGACATATCAGATGATGCATCAATTTTCTGTAAACAGAAGACTGTGCAACCCACTTCATTGAAAAGCCCTTTATACTGTGCTAGATTTAATCTCTCAATTTGAGAAGCAGCCCCATGAAATAAGATGTTTGCATGCAAAATCTCCCAGATTTCCAATGAAAATATAAAACAAAGAAGAGCATGTTCCCCTGGGGACTGCACCTATCTTGGATTAGATTTTCTCTGATGTTTTTGCATCATATTACCAATGGCTTCAGGGGAGTGAAACAGCAGTTTCCTTTCTTGAGAACAAAGGCTTGTAGAGTTAAAAAAAATGTTAATATATTTAAAGCACTTTTGCCCACTCTTCTTTTTACTACTCTGAGAATTCTGGAGAAAAAAAGTATCTTATTGTATTATTTTATCATCTATGTTAATGAAATTTGCATTTAAGGCTACAGCCTGAGAATTCTGTAACAGAAAATGATTTCTAAATGAGCACTTTCTGTTTCGTGTGGATGATGTTTTAACCGCTAGTACAGCTCCGATATGCAGAGCTGGCTCCACAGCTTACTGGAATCATTGAGAGTCTCTTTTTTTTTCTTCTTTTTTTAATTTCAAGTACTTTGGAAAGGATCCACCGGCCACACATACAATGTATGTAAACATTGTAGAAACTTTTGGAGACCTGAGAGTGGAACTGTGTTCTCCTGTCCTAGAGCTCAGCTCTCCCATCTTCCCCTCCTTGCCCTTTGTTATTGTTGATAATTTGGGAATGAAAAGGAGTCAGAAACGGAAGAAGAACAGACTTGTATGTAGTACTTGGATTGGCATGGTGGAAGGTAATTGCTGAGGATACAGCTACGTGTTTATTTCTCTTACATTTTACTTACCTGCTGTTAAACTGCACTCACCAAGACTGTTCTTGAGGCGTGCCAGTACTCTAATTTCCAATCCAAGTTCACAGACTAACTGGGAGACCAGAGAGGAGCAGGAGGGTGAAGCAAACATCATTGCTTATGTTCTTTGCTAAGGTGCCACTTCAGACAAGCCACCTGATTCGCAGTGTAACAGGAAGCCTCATGCCTCCACTGTCCAGCTTGTTCCCTTCCTCCTTGTGAATGCACAAATGACAATCAGAACAACTCATTATCTGTTAGCTAAATCCAGTCACTCAACCAGCAGGTTGCGTAAGAGAAACTACATTCAGCAAGACAATGTGTTAGTTAGAAAAAAAGAAGAGACAAAAAAAAAGAAGAAACCAGGCCACAATTCGATGGGTAAAGCAGCAATCGCTGCAAATCTATTGCTTGAAAGTTGAGGAGATTTAAATTTCACAAGGTCAAGGAATGCAATGCAACCTACTGCCGAAAGTAAATGACAGTAAATAACAGAACATAACTGACTATCACCTCCTCTGCTTGTGTCGCTGGGAAAAAAGACATCTTAGACCTCTGGACACGGAGAGAATTGCCAGCAGTATGTGTCAAGAAATCGGATAATCCTCTGGTAAATTGTTCAACTAGTTGTCTACAACCCACAAGGGCAATTATTATAAAGTAAAACTTTTTTTGTTGTAAAGTAAATCAAGGAAGAAGGAGCAGAATTAAAATGCAACACCACTAGTAACGGTGGTGAAAGGCACTGAAAATATTTGTAGAAAGCAATCCCTAAATGTAGCCACCCCATTGCTGTGCAGACATTCCTAGGTTTATACCCAGTAACTTCCTGCAACTAACCGGTAGTAAAGATCTTTGTGGTGTTTTCCCAGTTGGTTGACACGAAACTCTACCTGCTCCTTATAAAATCCTTTTGAAGAAGATCTAAAGTGCAGTTTAAGAGCAGCATAGTTCTGCTCTGTGTTTGTTGTCCTTCATTTTCTCAGAAACGCCTTTTATGTTTCAATGTCCATACGTCTAAAAAGTGTGGATGGCTGCAAAATCTGTGTGTATGTGTGTACATATCTAATAAACACATTATAAAATTATACGTATTATAACGAACTCTGTATCTAATACCACACTACTGTTGGTATCTAATGTAACACCCACAAAACTGTCCAGAAAGAACTGGAGGCTTCATCTTGTCACTTATAGCATTATAGAATCACAGACTCACAGAATGCTTTGGGTTGGAAGGGACCTTCAGAGGTCGTCTAGTCCAACAGCCCTGCAGCGAGCAGCAACATCTTCAACTAGATCAGGTTGCCCAGAGCCCTGTCCAGAGGATTAGACCCCTGAGAGGAATTCACCAGCTGACCTGGGGCCTCAGCTTTGGACTACTGGTCCTTACTCCCTTCGTAGCCCACTGAGAAAAAACCACACTTGTCGTACATCCTTCATCTCTTCCTTACACAGACCTGGTGAATTCCTCCTTGGAAGAGCCTGCCTCTCAGTTATCTGCAGAGTCCAGACAAGGATACCAGAAGTGCTACCGGCTGAAGTAGTCATGGTTAGCACCTAAGTAGGATGTGATGAAGTCTGCGATAAGGTCGTGTTAGTAGAGGTCTGACCTTCCACAGAAGAAAACAAAATAAGCCAGACCTGGACATTAAATATTCAAACTCGTGTGAAGTTGCTAAGTCCTCTTGAAGCTCACTGTCCCAGATTAGTGGATGCCTTTGATTGTTTGGGGGTTTCATTCCAGTCCTCCTTTCCTCATCCGTAAAATGGAGATAACAGTACCGCTGCATCTCATATTTCAAATATCAGTCTCAACATTCATACGATGCTCACCCAACTCTTGCTCTCATAACAACTCACAAGTAAGACTACAATGTACTCACTGCAGGGCCTGATGAGATTAAATAAGGCCCTGGGCCCCATGTCACCTGGGGGAATAAAAATGGATAATGGGTGCTTCTCTGAATTATAAGGCACCACTGAGGAGTGGTACTAGCAGAAGACTAGAATAACAGGAAGGCAAACTGACTTAAATTCTAGTATTAAACAGAGTGCACTGCACATTACATCAGATACTTGTTCATATACCCATTTACATACATTTTCTGTTTTCTTCTACACTACATCATGGCTTTTAGAAGGCAGATGAAGTAGGAAGAGCTGGAGAGGAATTATATATAAGAGAGTCCTTGGCTGAACACCAGTGTACAAGTAAATACAGGGAAAAACCCCCTCTATTTATACAGCCTCACCTTCTCCTGATTTTTTAAAAAGCCAGCTATTGACCTACCAAGAACAAAATGCCACCAATATTCATCCCTTTAAATACAGGGTGGAGAGAGGTCATCGGAACTGATCATACTAGGTTTCAGGTTTTCAGCTGTGGTGTGGGGATGTACTACTGTGTTGGGGGGTGTTTGCCTACAGCACTCAGCACACTCCTGTGCTGTAGGACACGGTAAATACACGTATGTAAGCGGCACAGCTCTCTGCCTTAAAATTAGAAAACCACAAACAGACAGAGCAAAAAGCCAGACTGATATGATCAACATCTTCATACGTGCTGGTATGCACTCTCCCTCCCTTCTCCCTTCTCCCTGAGTCATCTTCTCTTAAGTTCAAGCTTCGGATAAAGATGATTTGCATGCGTAACTCTGGGCATCCTTATCTTAGGGCCGATGGAATGAAGAGGTTTTGCTGTAACTGAATTTCCTCTCTGCTGCGAGGAGTGCAAATCTCTCTTCAAACTCAGCGTGACCCTCTGAGGCACACTGCAGTGCACACCACCAGGCCTCGCTAGGTTATCTGTGGCTCCTCTGTGCTGCTTTTCTCTCTGAGTCAGATACTCTAAGATAAAAATGAACGACGCGTGTTAAATGAGCACACAGCTGAGGGGACACAAATATATGAGATCATATATTTTGGAAATGATTTTTGAAAGGATGACTGAAAGACAACTCTTTTCAAGTATCTGGTTGCTATGATAAAAAGCAAGTTCTCCCTGTCCATTTGCTGTGGATAGGATCTCATCTCAGGTGGTTTAAGGAATTGTCTCTGAAATGTAATTAGCTTAATCTGGAGGTTTTGGAAGCGTGGCTTGGACTTCCAGTGAAGTATGATGGAAAAACGCAGAGGCAATATCACATGCCTTACCTGGTGATGTGGCGGTGTCCTAAGACACAGCAGTGCTGGGAAGGCAGCTACCTGAGTAGCTGTAAGTGCTCAGGGTCTGCAGCCCTGCTTGCTAACTCTCAGAAAGTGTTCTTCCTGGCAGAGGTAGCCTTTGGGGTACCTCTCTCCTGTCCCTTCTATCCACAGAGCTTGTATTTCTAACTCACTCACAACTTTCCTGAAGTCAACTGCAACCAAGAATCACGGTGATATGAAAAGGACTTGACTCAAAGGACAATAACCAACCAAACCAGAGGCCTCCAGAGGTGAACCTCTGATTTTGGCCAGCCAGCTCCCATTGCCTTCATCAGGACTTCAGGGTACAAGGACAACTGTTGTTTTCAAGGCTGAGCACCTCAAAAAGCAAGGTCCTTCAGTTAATGCCTCAAAACATAGAAAGTGCTGACACCAGTACTTCCCCCGGAGTGGATGATTCCTTTATAAGCCTGGAAGATGTGCTTGGCTGTCTGGCGATAGCTGCTAGAGGTGTGCTAAGAGACAAAACACCGCTGGGCTTCTTTCAGCAGCTCTTCATCTCCTCCCAGGTCCCAGCAGAAAAGTGCTACAGAAAATACCCTCCATTTAGGACTATATTATTCTAGAATATTAGACAAGCCTTGGAAGTCATCGAGAAGAAATATTTGGGATATTAAGATCACAATACGTACAACTTTGCATGACTACACTCACGAAGGTGGCTGGGGTCTTACCACCAAAATTCAAATGCTGATGGATGCAATCACCTATACAGAAGCATTTTGCAAATTAAAAGCACAGTAGAATGCACAGAAAGAAACTTTGGCTGTCTTTAAAAGACACACAGAAGTAGCACAGCAAGGCTCTCTGTCTCTGAATTTGTCTTCTAACACTCATTCTTGCAAGCAACGTAAAACCTGAAGCTGAATGTTGTATTATGCCAGAAAGGTTCTCACAGGCATTGTTCAATATCTGCCAGGTATCTCCCATCTGAAAATAATGGTAATTTTCCATACCTTAGGATATCTGTACTTTATATAAATGTCAAATAACCCCTCAGCCTTCCCATAACTGGGCCTTCTCTGCTCTAGAAAAAACCCATATGTTGATTTGCAGTCACCTCTAGTAGTGTGACTTGCAGAAAGGAAACACGAAGCCCCGGATCCTTAATTTAGGCGAATGTAAAATGTAAGTGTAACTGCACTTTAAAGAAATGCAGTTTTCAGCTGCCTCCACTGAGATCATGTAGGATGACCAGATTCTGCCGCATCTGGGAAAAGATTAATTCTCTGACACCAAACCCTGAATTTCTGTTTTGTTGAACTTAAAACTGTTTAAAGATTCTTTCTAATATAAACTTGAGATTGGCATACGAGTACTGCGGATTACTGTGTAAAGTCCCAGCTGGAGCAAGTCTCTGCGTTGTGTAACTGACTCACGCAGGAAGAAAAGGACAACCTGGTAAAATACTTCATGCATTCATAAAATACGAGCTAAATTTTTGTCTCTACCAGTGAGCAGCCCCGAATTCAACACAGTCACACAGGTATAACTGAAAGGAGAATTTGGCCACTTGTAGATAGTATAAACCTAGAAAGATTCTATTTGTTTTTATTCCTTAGCAAGATACACTAAAGAAACAGAGTGTTTTTATAACTACAGTTCTTATTGCCACTAACTTTATACAACAAAATAATGTAGGAAACGAGAAAAAGACCAGAGCCTGCCTATAAAAAACTGAATAAAAGTAGTTGCTTTCCTTTTAAAATGTTTCCTAGGATTGTGTCTTAGTCTTTTAATGATATCCTCTTGATGAGATAGAAAAAAAGATTGGAGGAAAACTATGAACAAAGGATCAAAACAGTCAAAATTCAAAAAATATTTCTGTCCTCTGTCCTACTTATGATGTCATATGATCCAGCAGGTATGAAACAACATAATTCCACTGAGATGAAACAATCTGGGCAAGTTCCTTCTAAATGGGCAATCCTGTGAAGCACGATACAGGCAGAAGCAATAAAGTTCGTTACAGTGGTGATTCCAGATCCCTGTTATTCAGGTAGTTTGTAATCAATGGAGTAGGTTAAATAGCAGGGGACCAGGCGGAGGTTTTCTTGGTCAGTATATAAACCACAGTGCTTACTAAGAACCGAGACTAAATACCGAGAACTACTGAAGGTGCAAGTCAGCAAGAAAAAGAATAAAATTCTTGTCTTCTCTTCAAGACACGTTTTGATGGTCTCCCTCAAAGGGTGCTCCTGCCGAACAGTGCCCCTCAGACGAATCTGTTGTTATGTCTAGCACCACTCAGCTGTTCGTGGCTGTGCTCCGGCTCCCAGAGATAACTGTTAAGTTATGAAGTAGCTCCCTTGCTGATTCCCCCCATATGGAGATAGGCTCCTTAAATGTTGCTCGTGTGTGACAGGCTTATTAAATTAAAATGGGTACCGATGTGAACATGCATGTGCACGCACATGCACGCTCCTAGACACAAAGCTACATACACGTATGTGTGTGCAAACACACACACACAAAACTGGGCAGGTATTAACACCAGGTCTGAGTTTGTACAGGGTTTTCATCCATGACAGAGACACTCATGGTGCATCTGAAAAATCTCACTATTTTTCATGGTGATAGTGGCCTGGAGTTTCCAAGTGGAAGATGACACCACAGATACCACAGACTACTCGGCATGGGAAAATCTGGGGTGGCCCTGGCACCACACAGCAAATATTTCAGGACAAGCACAGAAAGGCAGAAGCACCATCACAATACTCTGTTGTCCATTCAGTTCTTAATTAGCTATTCTGAATTTGATATTAATGTAGCAATTCTTAGATGTGTCACTCCTCCGTTCCCTAGCCAAAATTAACAACCTTGTGAGCGAACACTCCAGCCACCCCCATGCCTACAGTGAGCATCACCTCATCCCGGTGTTCCCTGCCAAGAGCAGGCGTAATACCTGTGGAATAGGGGGACATGTTGTATTTACCTTAATTTAATAATTAGTCTTCTGGATGACAGTGACCACATCTCAAACATTAATAGCCTCTATTGTGGGATCACCGGTATCAATCACAGCTGCTCCATAATGAATCTCATAAAAATATTCAATCAGTGATGGAGAGGGCCTTTGAGATGCACAGAATGAGTTTCAGATGTTTGCAGAGTACTCCGAGGTAGGCTGCAGCTCACACAAGGGAAACTCTACCAGGTGTTTGCAGTTTCATGCCTGCTGCATAAGTAATGTAACCCATAAAAAGGAGGTTTTTTTTCTTCTTCCTCCCTCAGAGCAACTCAGCCAGGGGAAGCAGAACAAATAAGAAGATAAAGAAACAGTTTTGGAAACGGAAATTTTGACCAATAGGGGTGAAATTCACCTTAGTGTTGTAGCATTTGATAGGGCAAGGCTAAAAGATTTTTTTTTCATGGGGGAAGACTTGAGGTATTTTAGAGTTACGAGAATGCATGAATATAGAGTCTGAATGTTGAAAAACATAATGTGGCCAACTTTGTGACTGAAATATCCAGTTTTTCCCCAAGTTTTGTGGACTGTTTTCTCTACTCTCTTGCAGACAATATCCTCAATGCAAATAAATACATCTGCACTTCCATCCTGCTGGTCTTGATGTCTCAAGCTATGCATCATATTACTCTCCCCTTAAATGCTTCCGTTTACTGAAATATGGTACACAAAACCCTAGACACTTGACCTATGCCACTGGGGCAACTGCCTCTGGTTTGAAGACAGCAGTGGGGATATGTGTTGGTCCTCTACGCTACTATACAGAGGATGACTGGCTTTTAAGGCACAGTGCAGCAAGGATCCAGAAAGTTTCAGAGTTGATTTCAGTGATGTTCCCTTCCAGAAATTGGGACTATGTCCATTGAAAGGAAGCCCTGGTGCAGCCCTATGATCTGATCTCGTGTTGCAGGTTGCTTTCAGGCCATACACCATCATACTTTTCCTTTATACAAGTCTTCTTCTCCCTAAACACTACTTTTTCCTGTAAGTATGTCATGGCTCTGACAAGGAATTTTACCCCTTTGCCTCGGTGTATTTGTATTAGTGTAGGCGTAGGATCCATTCAATCCATGCTTACAGACATGACAACCAGTATAACTTACACACCAGTTACCTCGTTCCTTGTATCTGCAAAACGAGGCCATTACACAGCAGCAATTTCTCACGTGAAAGCTGCCTGTGAGTAGCTGTCCCATTACTCATAAGGGGAAAAAACCCAAGCCCAACAAAAACCACAAGGGCCAAACCCTGAGAGGGAAAACTCATGAGAGGAATCTGTCTTGTAAAAGTTTCCATTGGCAGACCAAGACACCTCAAGAACAGCTTTCTGTGGTAAGTGAAAATATCTATTTCTAGAGACAGGTGAGGATGTAAAATTGGAAGAGATTAGAAGGGCGGGGGGGGAGGGGGGGGGAGTGGAAAGTTGACCAACATTTTTTGAGCCTCAAAAGAACTGCTGGACAGTGGACACCTCTTTTGCGTCCAAATGTGCACATCTCAAGCTAAATACAGAGGCTTCAGCAGAGCGGCCGTGGAGGAGTACAGTCAGGACGTCAGTCGGATGCGCTCCTTTGATTCCCTGCCCAGGCCCAGTGTAGCCTCCAGCAGCCTGAGGCTGAGGGACAGCCATAATTT
>NW_010412163.1:69876-72148 GCF_000710305.1 Buceros rhinoceros silvestris | reverse complement strand
TGGGAGAAGCCAAGTCAGGCCATAGCCTTCCCCTGCCCTGGGATACCCTTCGCGGTGGTGGGAGGGAAGCTCTGGCCCCACAGGGACACCTCCTGAGCCCCGTGTAGCTGCAGCCCTGCGTACTGCAAGGCGTCTTAAGTGGACTGCAAAGGGCTTAGTGCTAATCTGCCTCCAAACGTCTGCCCAGACTCATCCTCCAACATCCAGAGAGACTACAGCACTCCAGCCCCGGCCTTCTCCAGCAAATCTCCCACGGAGTTAAATGCTCTTACAAATAACACCAAAAAGTGAGACCTTTGCACCAAGCCCAGCGTTTCTGCACCGCTGTGGTAGGAGCCCCTGGGGCACCCTCCTGCGGTGTGCCTTGGGTGAGAGCAGCTTTCGGGGGTCACAGCCTGGACAAAGCATCGCAGATTTGGGAGCTAAATGCTGCAAGGGCATCTGGTTTCAATAAAACTGGAAACTGGGCCAAGTCTGGTCTGTACAAGTTTCTTCCAGGTACAGCACTGATGTTTTATCTCAGCAGCATCTTAGCTTTCCCATACCCTTGTGTTAAAAGTCAAATAATATTTATGTGCATACACTTGCACGTCTTCTTAAAAGACATTAATGTAATATCTTCATAGATGAGCCAGTAAGAATACTAAATGACAGGGAACAATAAATCACAACAGGACACTCTGAACATCTTTTAGGCTCGTTTGTTTGTATTGCAGGATCCAGAGCTGCTTTTTTTTTAAAATCTATATATAACCTAAGACAGCAGCAGTAAGAGAAAAAGGAGGAACGTCTGTCCAAATCTCACATTGACAAACAGGTTTTTCTATGTAGTTTAGCCTAAAAAACCAAGCCAGTTTACCTTCCCAAAAGGGCCAGGCATAAAAGCAACTTTATTTGTGGCTTCAGACATATTCAGCAATGTTCTGGATTAGCTTTAACCATTAGGTAATGCAAGACTCAAAACCCATTACCTCTTTCGTAAACCCAATGCATAAATCTTCAGCTGAATAGTGCATTCGTGCATTTCATGGATGCGGAACCCAACAACTGAAAGTTTTACAACCTCTTGTATCCAGTGACTGGATCAGAACATGTGTCTTGTCTTCAGGAGGTAGATGCTCAGACTGAACACAAAACTCAACAGCTATTTTTATCCATTTCTTGCCTCTGCCCTCAAGGTCGTTTGGATCATGAGCACGATGAGCTAAATTAACTTCTAAAAAAATCATTCAGCTCTCTCTTTTTTAGGGTTCACTAATGTTTAAAATCTCATTATTTTTTCTGAACTTTAAATGAGAAAAATGTATCAGATCTATGATGGCTTGTCTTCTGATACCCATAGGTTTCACTCTGCAAGCAGGTATCAGAGAGTCAGTGTGACTTGCAGGTGAAGGGAGAAACCCCTTAGCTCAGCAGGTTTCCACAGCAGGTATCTCCCCCTCCAAGACTTTGCTGGCTTCTGGGCGGTTTCCCTGGTAGAGTTTTCCCCATTATTGCCCCACAGGGCAATGACCAGGGCTCTTACAGGCAGGGAAAGTTTTCCTGCTGGCTTCAAGATCTTCTGGTGCAGACCTTTGCTTGCACAGAGCCTGGCACTCATTTTGGATAAGATGTGTGACAGTGTGAAATAGAAAATATATTTGGTGCCAATGACATGATGCCACTGAAAAGCAGCTGAATCCTTTCCTTTACTAGTTGTAGGTCAGTCCTGACTAGTTGTAGGTCAGTAGTTGTAGTCAGCTACTAAGTCTGTAACTGCAGTGACATGAAACTTTGCATATTACTCAGCTCTAAGAGCTACACACACAAAAAAAAATAAAATAAAGTTGAGAGCAACAGTGGGCACCATACCGAGCTCTAAAAATTACCACAATAATTAACCCTTGCTTCATTGCTCTCTCCTGGCTGGAGCCACAAACCCATCAGTTAGGCCTGGTGTTACTGGGCCCCCCTTTTGCTCCCTACCCCTCCACAAGAGGACAGAGAGAGGCTGTGACCGTCCAGCACTAAGGAAGGAGGTGGTGGGATCAGGGAAAAAATCCTGGTAGCAAAACACCATGGGGCAAGGATGGGCTTGTCTCGCTACTGCAATGAAAGACTCACCATATATTACTGTAATGAGATTTTGTTGACAGATTCGTTTGGTGCTGTTGAACCTCAGGCACTCTCTGCCTCTCTGTGTCTCCCCTGCTTTTTATTGTGTTCCTTCTCGAGGATTCCCGTTTGGGCAGTGGGGGAGGATGGGGCAGAGGTGCGGGAGGAAGGCAGCCTG
>NW_010412163.1:36977-69754 GCF_000710305.1 Buceros rhinoceros silvestris | reverse complement strand
TCAGAGCGTAATTTGGACGCAGGCACCTGAGGATCTGGCAGGACTGAGCTGCAGTGATCAGTGGTACAGGGCGTACACCCAGATTGTAAGAGAAAAGTCACCCATGTCCTCTTCAGCACTAGCGTTAGGACAGATAGAGGGAAGGGCTGTTCCTCTTGGTGACCCTGACGAATGACACAGCCACTATGCTGCCCACCAGGAAGAATGCACCCCGTCCAAAGGGTCAGATGCTGCTGTGATTTGTATCAGTGCAAACTAGAGCTGTGTAATGGCAAACAAATGGCAGTACTTGGGATTTGTAATGGTGGACCTTAGGTCAGGATGACACCCAGAGGTCTGAAAAGGGTAGGAAAGGAAAGCTACGCACCGAGCAGAATGGAGTGCTAAACAAAAAGAGATAATGAGAGGACGCACGGCACCAGGGTAATGTATCAGCAACTTTGGAAACTCAGAAGTGGAAATGGTTAAATCATTTTACTGCTCTTTCTGGTCTGTTTGAGTATCATGAATATTATAATCAAGAGATTGATAATTTGGATATCTTAGCAGAACAGAAATACACAGTCCCCCAAAAGTGTTAGATTGTATCAGTGTGGAAATCCCACTAACGGGAAATTTCAAATATCTCCAGACAGATCCTTAACTGCTTCTGTGGCAGTTACGGTGCTCCCTCCGTCAAGATTACGTTTTGTTATTTAATTTTTGAAAAATATCTCTGCTAATAATTAACAAAGATTTATATCTGAGAAAACGATCTCGCTTGCCTGTTAGGTAGGACGAGATCAAAACTTTGCACAGACAGTCCCAGGGGACAAAGGGTGGCAGCTCCACCTCTCCACAGTGTCTCATCAAGCTAATTTGCAGTGTCACAGACAGCAGGAACCCACAGGTGCTAAATACAACCTCCACTGGGCGCTTTGTGACTGAGCCTGTCCTCGACAGATTTTCCTGAGCAACCTTGCCGAGGACGGGAGTTTACAAACACGACATGCAAAACAACTGCTGTTTGACTAAACCAAGCCATTAATGAACAGCCCACTCACCGACCAAAACGAGTAAAAGCGAAGATACCGTGAGGCTCCCTGGATGTCTCACGCCAGGGAAGGGCCTGCTCTGCCAGAGGTGTATTTCTCATTGTTGCTGCGAAAGGTAGCAGGATCGGGAAGGTTTTCTGAATCTCATCCATAAGCGTTCATAATTATCTCTTTACTGAGAAAGAATATAGTGGGGCGTGGGGGGAAGCCAAGCCTTCAAAACAAACATTTTTTCCAAGCCACAACTGGCAGCTCAAATTTCCTATCAATAATCATTCCGAGTTGAATTGCCAGTGCTGCTGTTGCAAATTTCTGCCAAATTTCTTCTGCAAATTTTACTCAATTTTTAGTTTACCAAAATCATATTCGCTTCAGTTGGAGTGTTATTGGCATTGGAAGTGAATGAAAAACCTGAGCAAGGACTTTGGAATGTGGTTGAGATATTATATGTCTTTGCATGTGTGTTTATTCAGTTTTAAACATTATTATTTATACCCTCTGGAAGCAAGAGGAAAAAAAAAGGGGGATGTACTATAGGTTAGTTTAAGAAAACAACAATGATTTGCATTGCTGCTGACAACTGTCTTTACTCTCCAGCGCTGAGAAGTGCCAGATGGTGAATTTGGAACAGCGAGCAGCAGAAAATGTGACCATCCCAGGTTCAGGGAGCGTCTGAAAGGAAGATTTGGAAACTGGAACTTCACATAAGGATGCAATCCAGATCTCACTTTTATTGAAGAGGTGGCTGCGGGTAGCGTGCAGCACATTAAAAGTGCTTTAAGGTCTCTGTTCTACTATTTGTCTCCATTCAGCTTCTGAAAAGATGGAGGAAAAATATCTTCTGAATGCATATATATAGGGGGGTTTGAAGAACACACTGTCAACACAAAAGTCAGCTTGATAAATAGGAACACATATCACTGCAAGCAGGAGCCTGGAGCAGAGTTCAAGCTCAACGTTTTGGGGACAGACTCAGTGAGTATATTGGTTAAATACGCTGCCAAACCAAGCATTTTCCACTGACTGGTGCAGCCTGGTGGGATTTCACACCTACTCATTTTAAGAAGAAGGAGCGGTCACACATCCAGCCAGCCAGAGTGGGGTTAGAGCTACCAGCTGGGACAGCTATGCCAGCGAGACAACACATGAGCCTGGCCTGAGAGTCAGATCCTTGTTTTCTTTCTCTTCTCTTAACAGATTTGATGCGGATTGAACACAAGAGCGATGGTGTGTGGTGTTCACGTCCCACAACCTTGGATATCTAGCTAGTTATCTGGAAGCCCCCGATTCCCCCCAACACAGACATGTGAACTGGGTGAGTCACTCCATCATAAGATGTGTGTCTAAGACACACTGGGTAAATCCCACCTTTTAGGGTACACGGTCTTCCTGAGTGCCTGCACACCCAGCCTTCAGGTGAGATTTGAGTACCTAAACAGACACGTCACATCATTGTAGGCACCCTAGGGTGCACCCCCTGGCCTCACGCTGCCTCCCCAGAAGGGCACGAGTCTCTTGTAGATCCTCTGCCTGGGCTCTCTATTTTAAAGGAGGATTTTCATTACAGTTGCCAGTTCTGTCCAAATACCCTGAACACCTCTGGGCACATCTACAGTGGTGCCAGGTACCTGAATTGATCATCTAATGTGGGAACAATTAGCAAGTAAGACCAGATTCATTTTGTCTTAAAGAATTTTGCATTAGAAGAGAGACAGTAAGACATATCAGGGCAGAGGTCCATTGAACGCACTAGGCTTTCTCCAACTGTGGTAGTTAAATGGATGCTTAGAGAAGGAACAAGACGGGTGTATACGAATCTTCCCATCAGTAATCTCCCACTCCCCAACTATTTTCAGATTGGGAGTTTGTGATTAAGATATGGTGCCTGTGTAGTTAATAATCCTCACTAGGTTTCTCTTCCAAGAACATGTTCATCTGCCCTTGAACTCAAACTGACTTTTACCAAAACCGGAAGCAATTAAAGACAAACATCCCGCCTTCCCCAACCACCTAGAAGTACAGAAACGTATCCAAAAATAGAGAAAGTCCTCAAAGACCACATGATCGTTGTTGGCTTAGTGAAACATAAACAAAGTGACAGAGCAGAAATAATTTCAAAATATTTTCTGCTAAATATGGCGCTGGGACAGGTTACAGGTAAGGCTCGTAAACATCCACTGTTTCTCAAATGATCCCATGAAGGCCTAAGACTATGTTAGTCCTTGGTATAGTTAGTCCTTGGTCTGGAAAATATTGGCCTTTTTTCAAGTTTTGAAGAGCTATAAGGAATTATTTGAGGGGTTTTTAAATCCACATTAAGCAATGAAAAGAGGTTATTGCTCTATAGATGGAAGATCGGATTCCTCAAACATCCTGCATCTCTCCTTGCTAATCCTTCAGTGAAAGGAACCACACCCTCAAAGTAATTCTTCATTATCGGTCTTGACAACATTCTGCTACTCTTCATTTCTCCTGTTGATCCCAAATTTAAAATGCATTAAAATGCATGCCCAACCTCACCCATGACTGTAAGTTTTACAATTGTATTTACTCCTCCTTATTGTTTTATAGGTTCAGCTATTAAGTAAATCTAGATTTGAAAATATTGGGGGGAAATATCTTTTGCACATTATAAATATTTGTTTGTGAAAACAGAATTGTAAATGCTGAGATGGGCTATGACGTTGATATGAAAATCCCACACAGCATGTACATTTGAATTAAGGGGAGGAGAACATCTTAGTCACATAAGGCAAAACATGTTACAGGGATGGTGATTTTTTCAAAACCACACAAAATAAACTCGGGAAATTAATAGTGAATATGGCAACGGAATATAGAAAAGTGCAGAGGCAGAGAAATCAAACAACCTGACAATGATCTCAGGGGACCATGATTTTGCCTCTTCCCCCCCCCACCCCCCTTTTTTTTTATGTCACCAAAGGGCGGAATTCAAATTGTCAAGCATGTAAATAATTACAAGAGAAGATGGTAAATTAATTACTTGGACAGAAATAGTAACACCGGAGTCCTGCTAAGGAACTGATATTTAACAATTGCAATGCTATAGCTGCAGATACAAGAGGTCTGGAGCAAATTGCAGCACCTCTCTGGAGGCTGCTGTTGTTTATAATATCAGAAACTTTATTTTGAATGTTATCTGGCCAGACTTTGATGTCATTCACAGTTACACAAAGCCAAAATAAGTACTCTGGCACCTCTACATGTACTCTTTGAACCGCAAGGCTGTAGCAATATGCCTGGGGACCTTCCAAAGGACCAGGCTTTGGGTCTCTGGTGCCAAGGACATCAGAGGATACTGAACAGAATAGCAGTAGGAACTGAAAAACTTTGGTAGATGTTTTCATAAGTTTACTGAGTTCAGGAGGGGTCTCTGAGGAGAAAGGATGACTAATACATAATGCCATAACTTTAAAAGTGAACCCATAGAGACATAGAAGGAAACTACACACTAGTCAATTTGACATGAGTTGTGAGCAAAAGCCTTTGAAACTCTTTTAAGAGTCAAAAGGGAGAACATTTGGAAAAGCGCAGATTATCTGAAAATAGCCAGGGTGGCTGCAGGAAGGGGAGGTCACCATGGCTCACTAGCAGAGGGGAATTCTTCACGGATGTTACTGCTGGGCTAGGCAAGGGGCTACGGTGTGCCATCGCTGGGGCTGGGTGTTTCTCAAAGCAATCTGACAAAGCCCCGCAGTGGTAATTAATGGTCAAGGCACGGAGTTCATGGAACTGGAGGAGACCTGGCTCATTTGGACTGAGCATGGGCTAAAAGGGAGAGTACAAAAGAGGACCTAAAATGGAAAATTTTAAAGGTGAAAAGTAAAAGAGGGCTACAAAGCACTGCAGGAACTTAAGCTGGCTTGAATAAACTGAAAAAAAAAAAAAGAAAGAAAAAACCACGAAAATGAGAGAGGAAGGCTTGTTATTGATTCGTCAGACAGCGGCCAAGATCACCGCATCCCTTTCTTTACAACACTGCGGTGGTATGGGTTAGCACCACATTGTCAAGGATTTCAATGTCACTGGCAAATAATTAGCTGCTCAATGCACTGTAAGTTAGGTAAGGATCTCTACGGCCTTTTTATACAAGAGGGAAAACAGAAGCACAATATCGATGGCTTGCCCAAGCTCACACCTCCTGCTTCAGCTGCCTGGCATATCAGCAGTGCTCCAGGAGAAAGGCAAAACCTGGGAGCAGGATCCTGGCAGGCAAGTAACAGGGAAAACATTTTTTCAATACCTTATTTTAAAATAAACATGCTTCAAATTTGGGGGACAGATCTTGGAAGATGAAGGAATGATGCTGATTGATTCTCCCTTGGGATGAGTCCGTTGAAGCCTCCACTCTGTCACCCCTGGTGAGGTCTGGCGAGTTCCCCAGTGCTGGGGACCTGCTGGCACCCAAGGAAGATTTGGGGTAACTTCTTCCAGGGTCACCCTCACAGCAAGACGAGTTTGAAAAATCACCACCCTTTATCTCCTGGTACAAATACATGACATCCCCCCGAGGTTTCAAAGATGCAGGTGGAAATAATGGCACAGCACAATTGCACCTCACCTAACCGCCAGTGAGGAAACTCAACTGAAAGCTGCCCACGTCACACAAAAATGCCCTGGAGGAAGGTCCATAAACACATATTGCTGTTATCACCATATTGCTGACAGCACTAATAATAAAATCCCTTTTTATTAATATACTTCTGCTGTCACTGAATGCCATGATTCCTGGCTGTCGCCACATGGAGCCCAGTTCTGGAAGCCAGGGCGGGAGGTAAGCACTGGAGGAAGGCTGCAACCCTGCCAATGCACTTTTTTGGGGTTTGGTTTTTTTTTTTCAGAAAAGTCTTGGTGCCTAAAGCCCAGGTCTGTCCACTGGGACAGACCGTGATCCAGGAGCACCGTCCAACCACTATGAGACCAAGCGGCTCAGTCCCGGGCGCTGACATGCTGGGGCTGCTCAGCCTCCTGCGCTATGTTAAAACTCCCCTTAACGTAATGAATCACAGAGCCATGGATTTCTCTGTGCAACCTTTTCCAGGCTTCTCCAGCTGTTGACGGGAACTATAAAAGCCAGGACTTTCCGCTGACTGCCTGTGGGTTTCAAGGCCTCTTTTTCCTTTCCTTTTCTGGTGCTTCTTTGCCCCGTCTTACATATTCTAATTAGCTTTCCTGGAGGAGTTTTACAAGATGAAGATAAGAAGCAGCTTATCCTAGGCAGTTGTTTGTCTTCACATTTTCCCTCAGAAAAAAAAAAAAAAAGGACTTTCAAGGACTGAGTTTCCTATCTGAACTGTTATTTGAGGGGCTAGAGGACAGAAATGCTCTGGGCAGTCGAGCAGGGAACTTTAAAAGGAATCCATCCGAAATGCAATAAACCAAATATTTGCAGGGATTTTTAAGGAATTTCAGCATAACCCACTCCTCCCTTTTTATTAGCTTCACCCGTGCTTGATGAGGCGGATACATTCTCCAAGTGACTGACAAAAGCCACTTTTATACCATTATTTAAGAAGCAACTTATGTGGCTGCATGACTGTTACCCCACCAGAGAGGAGCTTTGTGAGCCATGCCTTGAGCTGACATTTCCTTTTCCCAATCTTTTTTTTGGGAAAAGAAATATTTGCTTTCCTTCAACAAGTAGCTTTGGAGTCAGCCGAGTGTGGCTGGGAGACAGCACGATAAATATTGTTAAGCCACAGGGTAATTTTTTAATAAAAGATTGTGACCCGTGTCTCTCCTTTGACAGATATCCTGGCACTTACTGGCTCTGTATCCTGTGAGTTTGATTTCACAGTCTACAGCTTGTTCCACAAATTGCCAAAACCGAACTCGGCTTCCCTTCATACATTCACGGCAGTCCTGGTGCTAGTGTCATGATGAAGGCTGAGTTTCCACACCTAACTGAAGCGGTTTTTGAGCTTAGGAAAAACTGTGGAACTCGCAGCAGTGGTTAAAATATCAAAGGGCTTATACGCACAATTAAACAAATTAATGGAAGTCCACAAAGGGGTGTTAAACAAGAAGATACAGACAAAACCTCTAGTTGCGGAAGTGCTTGGGATGCAGACTGCCAGAAAGGAGGCAGAACTATCGGGCAGGTATCACAGTAAGATAGCCCCGTTTCTGTGTGAAGATACACGCAACTTTGGTGAAGCAATGACATGGTGTCCACTACAGGGCTAAGTAGCCTAGCAGATGTTGAACGAGAAGTTGAGCCCCATGAGGAGGAAGCCATTTCTCACAACACTGAGCTACAGCACATATATTTCATTCTGCACACGTCCCTGTTGTCATCTCTCTTTTTCTAAGTTTTGTTTTGATATGCGCAACTGGTGTTCAGCTTATAGATACCAACCCAAGAACAAGAGAAAAAGCAGGCATGGGAACAGACAGGAGGACTAGGGCATCTGCCAAAGGAGGTGGCTAGGTGCAAGGCTCCAGACCCAGAGAAGGTTTCTATATGAGGAGGAATGGGACATCTAGAAGGGGATTTTAAGATGGTTTAGGAACTGGATGGCAGATAATTTGAAGTTTTGGGGATGGAATTGGTGAAAAGAAAGAAGGATGTTTGGTTACTGGGTGGGAGGATAATGAAGGAATGATCTGTTCACACGGACACTTCTAACCACTGTCATCTTCCTGAAGAGATCTAAATTTCCTTCTTCCCATCTTCTTTTTATCACACACAAACACAGGGAAACAAATGCACACACCCCTGACTGTCCAGTACCTACTCCCCATCTTGTTTTTACTCCTGGGAACACAGTATCCGATTTTTATTCTATTGATAGAGCTATTGGAGACTAAGAATGTCTGCACTTGCAACGGTGATCTTGAGACACTTCAAAACCAATCAGAGCTCTGTTCTGGGTACCACATCCCAAAAGGTAACCAATGAATGTGGACTGCACTGTGGCCCCTGAGAGACAGACTTGCCGCGGTTTGGGGGTAAGTAGCAAGAAGAACAGTTCTTCAAAGACATCACGTGAGAAGATACCTAACACACGGCGTATGTTCAAAGAACTAGAAGAGCATAGATAAACCAAGTGCCAGAATACCCAAGCAAACACTATTTTTATAAATAATATTAATCGGAGTACTTTCTTTGCATTCTTATGGATTTTGTAAAAGCTACACATGGTTTTATAAAGGAAAAAAACCCCAAAACAATTTTAGAAAAGTTTTATGTATTATTACCTATTTACTGGGATTTTTTGTATATTTTTCCTCCAAGATAAACTATTATAATATTTTTGTAGCTCAGGAAAAAATAAGGAGTATATGCTTCAAGGTATTTACTATGAATTTAGGGCCACCATCTAATTTTCATTATGTACAATCTCTCTATATATATATTTACACACATTTCGCTTGTCCGTGGAGCACATGCACATCTACCAAGTCCACAGCAAAACAGAACCTAAATGCCTTGAATCACAAGAAGAAAGCCAAAGCTGGAAACTGTTCCAAACCACACCTCAGCCAAAAATCTACATCCAAACAGACCCTGAAATGCAAGGAACAACATAGTTTAGGCCCATTTCCACTGCTATGAAATCTATCCTCCATTATTAGCTGCAATACAGGTGCTTTAATTTCTGTCCAAGTCTCCTATGGACAAAACAAACTAATGTGGTAAGTTCTGTATCAGCTTCTCTTTTCCTTGTTGTTATGAATCTTTCCTGCGTGCTGCTGACATAATGCCATTTAATTAACTTGAGACCCTGCTGGGGTTTTTTCATTTCTTTTTTCCTTTCCAGAAAAATGGATTTGTGATCAACATTCTCATAGGAAATGGTTACATGGTTTTGAACACATAATATTTTCTCCAGAATCAATGCAATAGTTTTTCATAGGTTGTGGTTTTGGGTTTCGGCAGGGTTTTTTGACTTAGTCAAAATTTTTTCTTCGGCATTACTGGAAGAGGTGAGGGTATGATTGAACTCTCAACAATTGAGTAGGATTAGGAAAGGAATAGAGGGAATCAATATGGCAATAAATATTTGTAGTACAGAATGCAGTTCTGATCCCCCTATCCTCTCTTCTCCTTGGCCCTCCATTCAGAAAAGGAGCCAGAATGTAAATAAATAAAGATGAGGATGGCCAGAAATACGGAGTGGCTTCCAGACAAAGAGGGATTCAGTAGACTAGGATTCTTCATCTCTGTGGGGAGATGATTGTGGTACGGTATGATGGAAACCAGTGAAGTAACGGATGGTGTGAATATTAACTGCTGTTCTACGGTTATTGGAGTAAAAAGTGAAGGCACTCAATCAAAAAACAACAGGTTGAAAGCAAAGCAGAGTACTTTCTATTTCACTCTGACTCTACACCAAGCTCCTTATGGGAGCATCCACTGTGCCTCTATTTCCCTCTCTCCTTTCAAGATATTTTTTCTTTATATTCTACATTGTTTTCCACATATTGAATCTACTTGTGACTTTTTCCCTGCACCGTGGACTATGGCCCTCTTCTCCTTCCTGTATGCCCCTTGCTAATTGGACTGTCTCCCAGACTATTGCCTTGTTTCACATCTAACTACACACCACATTCCCACCAAACCATCTCTCAGCCATGCTTTACTTAAAAATGCTGTGGAAAGTTTTGACAGACCAACCTCAGGTCTGTCACATTTTGCTCTAGATGTCTCCAAGGGGTTTTCAGAGTAATCAGAGACGTTTGCCACATGGTTGGGCTTGAGCCAGAATGACTCTGCTGGGTCATTCTTGCACTCTTCTGGTGGTCCTTCCACTTCCTCTCAGTTTTAGGCTTTCATGAATCCTGGTATTTACCCAAAACAACCTTGATCTTGTGGCCCCTAGCTGGAAAGAAGAGTTTCCAAACAGAGAGCTGCTGGGCGTGCAGGTGGGCGCACCGGCGCTGGCACTTTGGCAGGCTAGAATTAGTCAGGTTAGGAGGGAGATTTAGGGGGCAAGGTGGGTAAGGAGAAGACACTGTAAGCTCTATATGTCAAGCTTTGCACTGCTGACCGCTCAGAAAAGTCTGTCTGTGGTAGGATTGCACACAGAGATGGAACACTACTTTCCCATTTTCCACACAAGCTTTAGTCTTGCTTTCACATAGGTGGTGAGAAAGACAAAATTAATGCAATCAAAATGGAAGGTTCTGCAACTTTTTGGCATGGTCTTTGTGTTAAGGATTTTTCAATTCTCTTATGTCCTGCACAGTATTTCCAAAGACCATCCCAGTCCTTTTGGCTGGTGCAACTTGGAAGTATGGTTGCCAAAAGGAAGAAACAAGTATGTGGATGCTAAATATTCATGACGCATAAAATAAGAAAACAAATTGTTCCTTCAGAGAGACAAAAAGAGAGAATACTACCTAAAGTATGGAAGATATTAATGAATACTGTAGTGCTGGCAAGAACATATCAAGAACTGATGCACATGTGCTATTAATAATTTTTTATATATCATCCTTTTTGCTGGCAAATAGGTTTACAGTATGTTTTTAACCAGCCCACTAGAGAGATGAAGAAAACGCTACAGTATGAGGGAAGGCAAATATTTCTAATTCTTCCACTACAAAGGCATAATAATATCCTTAAAACAAGGCATTTCCCAGTCCTTTATCTCTAGCCTCTCTCTCATAACAAGCCTCTTGTGTTGACTCAAATTACATGTGTGCCAGACTCAAAATCCAGAGCCAATTACTCAGAATTTCCTGAGTTTGGAGGTTTGGATTACTGGGTACTACCCATCTATATAAGCAAAAAAATGAATCCCCAAACTACAGACTCCCTAGTAACCCATGTATGCACTTGACATTTGTATCCTCCCAAATCCATACCTTTGTTTTAGGTACTAGTGGCCTAAGTTATGCTACCCTACACACCAAATCATCAGGTGCAGCATTTCCAGTCATTTAACGGCCCAGAGACCCGACAGAGAGACTGGGTGAAAACAGTTAAAGCCAAAACTATGTTTAGAGTGAAGAAATGCAGGAAATATAAAGTCAGTGCCCACATCAAAGTGTCTGTGACTGCTCTGAATGGCATTTGCACTTTCAGGCTCCCACAGTATTATTTGCTTTAGCATTTGTGGTTGATCTGCAGTCGGACCAAGCAATAGACTTCAGGAGCACATCTGAGGAGATAATCTGGGAAAGCAATGGGCTTTTGCTCTGTTTCCTCAACAGCATCATCATCAAAACTTCCTGAAATCAAAACCAAAAACACAGCAAAGTGCAAAGGGGTCAAGTCCTGGTCAGGCTGCAACCTGGAGAGTGGCACGCGCTGCTCTACTTCCGACCAACATTTTCCTACACCTTCTCCAAATGAGTCACTGGGCCTAGATGAGGTGTTGAAGAAATACAAATTAAGATTAAACAATGGTCAGTGGAGATCAAGTTAGAGGAATAAGCTGGGGTCAGAAGCTTATTTACAAATTAAGCAATTTGTTAAGCAATAAAAAAAATCTATTAAATTCCACCTGATGCACACAAGGTGGTCACAGAGGTTCACCTTGTCCTGGGTCTTCTCCATGGCAGTGATCTGTTACGGGCACTTTGGGATAGGATGTCTGAGGAAATGTCTGAGTAAATGACACATGTAAATACGTCACTAGGAATGTTAAGAACAGTCTCATGCGCCTCCTCTTACATGCATGCAAAGAACAAGGCATGTTTGGAAGGCTCATAGTATGGCAATATTGCAGTATAGCCCATTTTTGCACAAATTTCATTGGCTCTTACAAGCCCAAGCCCCCGGATCCTTTTGAGCTAAGGTTCTTTTGGACCTTATTGCAAAAGAGAGCTTAGAATCACTTGTCATCCTCAGTCTTTTTCATTACTATACCTGCCCTGGGGTAGGAAAAGGAAATTACTTCCTTCTTAGCTCAGTGCTGGAGCTGAAGGATCTCTGCAGTGGGAGGAGTCATGTCACTACACACAGGTACAGTCCCTGGCACACAGGATGAAGGGCACCACTGTCACTAACACGTACAATTCACTGCCACAAATGAATCCATGAAGTATGACACCTGAAAGTAATTTTAAATATTATTTTCACAATGTTTTGTAACGCTCTGTCTATACTTTGTGGTTTTGATCTGGTTTGTTCTTTACTACAAAATGTATTATTAAGGCAGAATAACCTTTTGTAGAAGTATTTCAGGTATTATCTGTAGGAAATATTGCTGGATCCGGTAACACCCTAAAAATCAGACAGAACATCTGAAGTTTGATCTTCCAGTACCTACAGTCATCTTGTCATTTTTCCCCAAGCAGAGTGAGTGGGAACGGCTACCAGACCAGAACAACAAAAGGCTGCAGCAGGAGCTCCCAAGGGCGATGGCAGAAGCCGAGTCTTTGATCTTCTCTGTATTACATGTTCTGAGTCACAGTCTCAGTAGCCGAGACAAAATGCCCTGCTCTGTCATCATTTTCCATCCTATTTCAGCTCTTCAAGGTAGAGAAGAACCCCAAACCATGTGTGCTTAACTGCTACATCAACTTCGAAATGCAGAAAAACTTGCACAGGATAATAACCCACTGAGGACTGTCTAACTCATTTTATGTCTCTTGGATCACGTTCTTAACCGGTGCAAGTGACTGAGCCAATCACTGAGCTCAGCTGAGGTTTGCCTATTGCCTGACAGCAGGGCTCACGGCTTTCCTCTTGACTTCATTGTCTTCTGCTTTTTACTGCTGAAAAAGGACGAGCAGAGGCACCTCACCACTATTTTGTGTACTTCTCTCAGAGACCACACTCTCTTTTTTCCCTCGGTGAAATCAACCCTCTGGTTTAGTGGTGGTACAGAAGTTGAGCCCTCAGCAGACAGCAAATCTGAGACCGCCTTTGCCAGTGGGCCCTTCTAGGGCACTGTTCTTTGGAAAACCCAGTAGTTTCTAGGCAGCCTCAGGCACAGCTTCACGATGGGGATATGGAGAGGTGAAGCTCCTTAGCTGTCCTATCCCTTTGGATAACTGGGAACACCTCATGCAAAACCCAGGTGCCGTATAGTCTCCCCATAGAAAAGCTGCTACTTCCTCCGTATGCGATTAATATTTCTCTTTCCCAAAGTTTTCCTGTTTTTCCCTGACTGGTCTGCGGTACCACATATGGGCACAGGATCCCACAGGCTAAGCGAACACATACTACACAGTTAATTACATAATGGCCTGCTAATATTTTCCATGCTATTTTTCCCTCTGTTACTAAAGCAAAATTATTCCATCACTGGTTTTGGTTTTGGTCTGAATTACCATTTAATTTCTAGCAGATATAATTTCTGATGTGCTGACATTAAAGCTATTGATTTTTTTCCATAAGTAACTACATCAAGCACAAAAATACTTAACACTTCTCTAAAGACAGCAAACCATCTAATAATTACTGAGAATTTCCCCAGACAAGTTCTAATTAATTTTTTCAATGCAGATATAAGAACCAATGACAACCCAAAGATAATTAATGAATTGAACACTGCATCTTAGATACAGTGATGGGCTCTCAGCTCACGGGATGCTGTATCTGTTGGCTGATTGAGCCATGAAAAGTTTCTGCCAAAAAAGAATATCATTCTTGCACTTGTCTCTGAAGTATCTGTGAGTATTTGTACAATCAAAGTTCTTCCCTTAGTGACGTGTCTCAATGGCACATAATAAAGGGATAAAGACAGGCTGAATCAAAATTAATTTTTAATGTGATGAAAGTGTTTTCTGAAGGATTTTTATGGTACTCAGACACTTGTTACTGGTTCAGTAGCCAGCAGTAGCTGCTGTACAAAACTGTTCTTCCAAGGAGCATTATTTTGCATTTCAACATTTTGCTATGAGTTTCAGGACCAGTTTATTGTACAGTTGTCTTAAGAGGTCATATCGTAGGAATTTGGAAAGTACAAGATAATACCAGGAGAACAGTAGTGTCCAGTCTCCAAAAGTTGTTCAGGTGAACATGGAAGGACTCCAACAATAGGTAACAGTAGAGTGGTCTCTTCACAGGATGAGTATCTTCCTAACACTGAATGCATGGTTTTTACTCCTATGTGAAAACATGGTGTATTTTCATCTTCTACAAACTTTTAAAATCATTTGAAAACAATCCATTTTTTTTTTTTAGCGTCTTTGGAAGCCTACAAGCCCTTTGAGACAAGCCAAGTATTGGCCAAGCAGAGGAAGTCTCAGTTAGCAACGTGCAGTTAGCTGTGTCTTTCACTCTACGTGATCAGTGCCTGATCAGCATACTCACTTCTGAGCATTGCATCCTAAGAGATCTCTCATTCCAGGAAATGTGGTAGGCAGCAGAAAGCAAAATAAAAAGATCCTTATTGGAGAAAACCATGAGAAAGAATGGAAGACAGATGGTTCTGACCAGCAGTCCCTTGGGCTTCAACCAGACCGTAATTATCTACCAAAGAGCTCACCGATGGTGCAACATTAGAGCCTGTCTCAGCTCTGTGCAGCAACTCCATTATTCACAGACATCCCAAACAACTCACCTCCCAGACAGAGAGGAGCCAGTTGGGGTACACGGCCTTGAATCTTTTGCACACTCCTTCAGGCAAAAAACGTCAAAAATTTTTATATAGTTCTGAAAACTAAGTATTTTGTAAGGTATGCTTTTATAGGCACACATACATATGTTTAGGTGTTAAATAAGTTTTTCCTTCAGTTATGGATTTTATTTCCCCTCCCCTTTCTTCATCTCCTCCTTTAGCCATTCTAGGAGTTCTCCTTGAAGAAATGACTTTTCCTACTCCTGTGTTTTTAAAATTATTTCTAATGGGAAATGAATAAGCTATTCCTGTGAAACCCATCTTGTGGATTTGTAAGATACTACAGTTGTAAAAAAAAAAAATTTCCTTTTGATATTTTTGAAAAAGAACACAGACGTTTTTGCGGGGATAATTTTTGTTGTTTCAGGCCCAGAATTAAAAATAAAAAGTTAAAAAAAATAAACCCACCAAACCCTGCACATTAGGGTTCTCCCATAGGGTCCCTTATTATTTTAGCAAATCATAACCTAGCTCAAAATTTTCGGGAACTTTGGATTTTTCAAATACTCCAAAAGTTCATGTCGATAAAGTTTGCCAATGGAAAAAAAAAATTGTTTTAGGAAAGCGTAGAAGTCTTGTGATTTTTATTAATTTGAAGATTATGAAAGAGGACAGAATCCATAAATCAAAAATATTAGCCACAAATAGTCCAACATGTTTTTTCATAGTCATATGATACATCCCCTATGCATTCAGGTCATTCTCACAATCCATCTTCATCCAGTTTTATTAGACTAGCATTCAGAGCCCTCTGATTAGCTCATTCCTACATAACAGCGGTTAAAAGGCAAAGATGTAATCATGCACGCACAGTCTTCATGGGACCGACATAATGCCAAAGAGCACCAAGAGATCAGCAATGGCAGAAGAAACCATCTGGCAGTCAGGATTTGTAAACTGCTAAATGTATTATTTCATTTTATTACCATAGAATATTAATCAAGACTACGGATTGTTATTATTATTACCTATTTGTTTCATATCAGTGCCGTGCTTGGCACTGGGTAAGGCACTAAGTAAAGGCAGTTTCCATCAAGGAGAGAGAGCAATCTAAAATCCAGATACATGAAGGACAGAAAACACCAGGAAACTCGGAGATGGGGACTGCCAGCTTTTAAAATATCTGAGTAATACACTCGTTTCTTTTGAGTACTGCAGTTATTAATGAGTTAGTGCAAAGAGCCATAATCAGGATCTGTGGACCATTTGCTAGGTGCTCTGGAAACACACGCAAAGTCACCAAGGGAAAACTAATGGAGACAGGAGTGTGAGCTGGAAATAAATGAGGTGTTGAGGCCAGACTCATTATTAGTGTTACTGAAAGGGCAGCGTAAGGAGACATAATGTGAGACGGGATCTCAGACATCCGTTAGGCTTTCCCTCTCCCCAAGAGGAAAGGCAGCTCCAGACAAAGAAGTGTAAGTGGAGAAAGAAAGAGAAGAAACTAAAGGGGAGACTTGTCCCTAACTTGTGTCTAAAGAGCAGAGGCAAGCTTGACCCACGCACATACTGTTATCAAGCCAGCATCAAGTCGGTGGTCTTGATAAGCGGGTTGTTCTCTCTCTTCCCATGGACAGAGAAGAAAGAGTTGTGCCAAGATGGAAGTTATTTTGTTAAGGATTAGGATTAGCCCCAATATAAGCAGTGTTCACAGGTCTGCTCTGCTGCTATCTCACCCTGCTGCCTGCACTCTGCAAGTCCATAAATCCTGAGTTTTAAATCCAGACTTGCTCCTTAAAATTGCACTTTTGCTCAGCCTCCAGGGTACCTGACTTGCCAGGGAAGAGCAGGTGGGCACATAACTCCTGGCTGAGCTCCAGGATGTGAATGTCCGTGGGCATCTGCCTTGCAGCACTCACCTCGGCAGCAGTGGCGACTTCTGTGACTGAGGACAGGCCTGGGCTCCCCACTCCTCCTAGGAGTATCAACACTCTTGCTGATGTCACAGCCTCTGGGAAGCATATGGTGACCAAGCCTGTGCTCCCACCTCCTTTCTCTTCTTCCCCATTTTCTGCCAGTTCTTAGGGTCCTACATTTAATTCCCTCTCCTGCCCAATGAGGTGCGGATTCACACCTCTCCCCTCTCTCCTTCCTCCAGATTCCTATAGGGAATAGCCCTTTCACAAGACACAGACACAACCCCAGGACCATGCTCCAGAACTGAGTTGTCCCAGTCCTCAGCCCAGGGCCAGCACCAAGCATTTGGCTGTATACCTTTGCAGAAAATTGGTTAATACTCCTTGGCATACAGCTGCACTGGGAAGAGTAAAGAGTATGTCACCCAAACCAGTCTTTAATTTTGTGGTCAGAGTTATTTATATTTTACTGGGGTTGATGCCAAAAGGAAAACCAGAAACTCAAACTGAGGACCTCCAATCAGTAGGTCCCTGCTGTAGCTGGTAGAGAGCCTTAAGATAAGATGCTGACAGAAGGGACCCTTGGGTGACTCTGGGGAGGAATCTCTCCTTCAGTTTAGAAAGAATCTTAATATCCCCCCAAAAATAAAGATTTCAGATTCTGCAGCCTGACCCACATGCCATCCAGCACGTCTGAGTAAGCTCTAGATTTCCCAGGTAAATCCTGAAGCCCTTCTGGAGATGTCACTTGACAGCACTAGTTCAGCCCCTGCATGATGCAAGGCGTGCCCTTTGCCCGAGCTTGGAGTAACCGCTTTGCACACTTCACATCAGTTATGTGTAAGTTTGCAGTTGGAGTTTGGAGTCCTCTGGCTACTACCAGTTCTCCTTACTACCCCGTTCTGCATGCAGGATGATGAAGTAGAAATTTCCTGCAGAGACTTAACAAACATTGCTATGCCATGCTGTACGAACGTGGCTTTCTTTAAGCCCTGGCTTACTTCTAATATTATCCACAATGGGTGAGTCATTGTCACTGTAAACTCAGGGGGAAACTGATTTTGAGGATTTGAGGACAAAGAACACAAATCTTAAGGAAACCAGACTTCATTACTTACACTGCTTATGGAACAGCTTGTTTCTATATATATTGTTTAAGAGTCATATATAGCACCATCATTTCATTTCTGAGGAACGTGATTGGGCAGCAGGGAAACGTGCACTTTGTTTATGGAGGTGCATGTTTCCATAGTGCATGTAAGGATATTTTTGAAGGGCTTAGACAAGCAGCTCATGTTTTCCTTACATAGCTGAAACCTTGGACTTGATTACTGTACCTCATATTAATGAAAAACATGAAACAATATGATTAGAAATACTGTAATGAAATTGCAGAAAGGCCCAACTGATGTTATCAGTGCAAAACATTCATGTCCGAGTCCCATTTCTAGCCTGTTTAAACCTCCCTGAATGAAAGTATTGCTTGTCTGTTCATATGACTGCTCACATGTCGCTTTTACTGACACCAATTTTAGCTTGCAAGGTATTCATGTAAGAATCAACAACAACATACAGATTCAGGCTAACTCCTTTTACCATGGGCACTACTAAACCATCTTTCCAGCACTGATCCACAACTGCAAGGTGAGGGAGAAGAAAGCTTTTTGTCCTGTTTGCTCTCAGCAAGGCTAGCCATCACGTTACATCTGCACTTTGCTGAATAAACTAAAAACAAGACTTCAAAAAAGGTGCAACTGCAAATTACTGAGCTGAGGAGATGCAATTAGAAAGGAAATGAAGAAAACGGGCAGTGGGGTGCTTTAATGTGAAGTGTGACATTGATAAAACAAAGGAAACCTGAATTTGGGCAGTAGATATTTCAACTGATTACCGCAGGTAACTTGCATTTTTTGTTAGCACAGTCAATTTTGCATTGCTCAGAAAGATTAAAAGGCCCAGTAGTTGCCACATCATTAGAAATAACATACTCCTATAAATAAATAACTAGAGTTCCCCTTTAATTCCTGCCAAAGGAGGCAAAGACTCCAGACGGCTAAACACCAGGAGTTGTGTGGGACAGGAAACAAGGGACTCTTCATTACTGGAACAAAACATTCATAGTTTCCAGAGTAAAGGTCCTAATTTTTCCACAAAGCAGACCACGTTTAGGGGAAAATCACAGGTTAGGAACTGAGATGTGCTGTAAGCGAAAACAGAATTAAGAAATTAAACATATGCTGAGCGCAGTTAACACAGTTACAGACTTTGTTTGCAGTAATAGAAATCAGTTACCATGTAATGTTTTGTACCCTACATAAAACAACTGTATACGTTCTCTTTTCATTAACTTACTCTTTTCATTGACCGACTATTTTTCCATCTGTCTGATTTTTAGAATACGATGCAGCTTAGGGACAAAAACCAATAGAATTTGGGGGATGTAGTATAGATTATTTTTCCTAAAGTTGCATACTATGAGTAGACTTGGTTGTAAAAACTGGCAAAGCCAAGCACAAACCCCTCTGGCTGACAAACATGCCGGTTTGTGGAAACAGTTTCCATTTTTTAAGATGTTGGCAGTTAGCAGCAGTTGCCCAACAACTGTGCCTGGGAAGGGGGATTTCCATACCCATTTTCTTCATAGCACTCTCCACAGTCACCCTTCCCTATCTCTGTGGCCACGAGAGAGAGGCTAGATCCTTGAGATGAGCTTAGTATGTAAACTTCAGAAAAGAAACAATTCTAGCCATCTGCAAGTTTCAAAATGTTCTTAATAACAAATTATTTGCAGCAGAACCTTAAGTTAAACACAGATTTTTGAAGGGACCTGGTCCTTTATTTTTTTCCTAAATTAGCTGATGATAGGCAGAAATGATCCCAGCAACGAGGCAGTCTTCTGGCATAAGCTCAGCTAGTCTGACAGAGGTCCAAATCCCCACAGTTTACAAGTGTTTCCCTTTTACTGTCCCTTCTTCACAGTAAGATGTTAAGTCTCAGACATCACTGCAGAAAAAGGTTGATTCATAGTGAGATGCAGAACATAGTGAGCCATCCCTGTGGGAGGAAAATAATGCATGCAAAATTAAAATTATGCATACTGGGACATCCCATTCTGCCACATTTCTGCTAAACAAAGCATTAGAGGGGATGGGAACGCTCAGGAGCAAACAGAGGAAAAAGCTCAAAGCAGTTTCACAGGCCGCCTTCAAAAACGCATGGGAACCCTTCCACACTGCTGTCGTGGAGTGCTTTGCTGAGAGGAAGTCACTCACACACAAGGCTGTCTTCACCAGAAGGTCTCTTTGGATATAATTTGTACTCTTAGCTCCTTTAAGATGCATGGATTTAATTAGAAAGACAAAAATAACAACTTCCAGCATCATGATGAAGAATGGGGGAAGGAGGCCTGGTAAGATTCAAGAACCCTCGTGTTTGGTAGAACGCATGGTAGAGATCATGCCAGTTTCTCAAATCTCCTTAGGCAAAGACAAAGAAATTAGGCAACATGGTTTCAGTGATGCTTGCTGGAAGAGGAGAACAAAAATGTGCTTGGCTGCTAGCCAAGAGATAGGGAAGATGTATTGAGACTGCCCTCTGATGTGAAGAGGACTAAGAAATTAAATATTCACTAGTAAGTGGATACCTTGGCATTCCTATAGAGTGCTGACTTCTACCTACAGCAGCAGTCTCACTCATCCTATGGCACAATATTAGTCATGCACTAATGGTAAGGGGTCAGAAGAAGACACATTTTCTTCTCAAATTGATGGCACAGCCTTATTAGACCAGATGAAATACCTCTACATTACTAGCTAGAACATTAAAACAAGAGTATTCTCTAGGCTTTTTTCCTGCCCAGCTTCACGATACCAATTTGAAAGAAAATACTACTTCCAATCTGAAAGAAAACAATCTCTAATCTGAAGAGCACTGCGTAAGCTATGTCACATCTCTGAGAAGCAGGGGGGAACTTAGCAGCAGGCATCTACTCTACTTGCTTTATTTTGACTGGTAAAGACAGCGTTCATCTGTCTAATCACTGGGTTAGCAAACAGTTTGCAGTGAAGGCAGTATAGGAAGATCCTCTTTGTTTTCAGAAATATTATCCATTTAAGAAAAGGATTTATAGATAGTATCTAACATGTGAAATGTAAACTTACCCAGGGATTACCGAAAGAAGAATCTGTTTGGGATTCTATAGCGGTTAATCAAAGGTGGCAGTACCTGCAGGTCACCTATATGCCAATTTATCACAGCTTAGAAGTATGCAGACCATGGAGTGATTATACAGATTGTTTTTAGGAAGCTGAAAATATCAAATTTGATTTAGGGATATAGTCTAGAAAACGCTTCTGGAGCATAACAGAGGGGTTTTAACCGCAGTTAAGTACGTTCTCCTATGGACAAAATCACAAAGAAGGAAAATGGCAAAATGATAAACTCTAGTTTCTCACGTATCACAGCGAGCTACGCTGCAGGACGAATCTGTCTTACGAGCTTTTGGTATGTGTACAAATCGCAGCCATGCCGCTCTTGAAAAATCCATGCACCTGTGAGGAATATTACAGAGGTTCAGACTGCAGACTGAGTTTGTCAAAGCAGGTGGCCTTGGTTTTGACACTGTATGCTAATGGAACAATTAAATAAGAGAAGGCAAAATAGATGCTGTTTTAAAGGATTATCATTTAGGAAGTACAGGGGCTGATACCAAGAATTTCTGCAGGATCTCTGAAAAGCCTTGTGCAAGTCAAGCCATTTAACTACCATCTTGGACTTTTCCCTTCGAATACTGGCCATCCACAGAGCTTTTAAAATGTCTGTCATTGCTATGGGGAACCTGTAATGGATATTGCAGGAACACAGGGATTTACATCTCATAGTTATCTTTCTCAGCTGAGACCTACAGATACAACTAAACCGAAAATAATAAATATTAATAACTCTTCCTAAGAGTTAAAGTGATCATTTCAGACAGCTAAATATTATCAAAGCAGGCCCCTGACGTGCTTGTCCCCGTCTCATATGTATTTTTCCGTTGAGGTATAAGCTCGGTGATGGCCAGTTTAAGTGTACGCTGCATATTTTCGTTATAGGTTCTTCCTTAGACAGGATCATAGCGATTAGTTGATGGACCAAACTTTACTCATAGTTACAGCAAGGTGACTCTGGAGTAAGTCCCTTGGATTCAGTTGAATTGCATTGGTACATAACTGAGAGGCATTTCCTCTGATGGATATAATTTCCATGCATGATACACATACGTTCCTCAACAGTAATTAAGACCAGATGGTGCTTCATATTTATACTGCAAGTGTGTGGCTATTGCTTTTCTCTGATACCTCAGAAAGCATTCTGCCATTCTCATACATGGCCGGTACTTTCCCACACGTTTGACAGCAAGTAAGTTACAAGGATTCCCTGATCAAGTATCTAATGCAATTTAAAATTGAAAAACTTGGCAAGGAATTAGGCAACAGGTGCCTGGTATCCATCTATTGTGTATTTACAGCTGGGAGAATTACAAGCTGGGTCTTTCCAAAAAAAAAGAAGGTTTGGAACTCAGAGTCTCCGGAGGAATGTGTGCTGAGGGTTGACGCTGGAGCGGGGATGGCACTCAACGGCGACCACAGCTACAAAAGGAAGTGGGGTGCAGGGGTTGGGGGGTGCATCTGCACATATGGGTGCATGCGGGAAGATGAAGTTAACTCACATTTTTAGACTGGTAATCCTGGTACTTTCCACACATGCTTTAGGCTTAGGTAGACTCCAGAAAAGCCAGCCAGGCTCACCAATTTTTTCTGAAAAACTTTTGAGATACGTATTACATTGCAATATTTATATATTTTTAATCTACATATTTAATATATGGGTATATACACATATATGTGTGTGTGTTTGCTATATACACGCATAAATGCATACTTTTCATGCTCACAGTCCTTTACTTGCTGCCTCTGAAACTAAAAGAACAACATCTTACACTGGTATGACCATTAGAACCACTACGGGAGATAAATAGGGTACTGACTGATAATCGCAGCTACCACCTGTGACTCAATTAATTTCTCAGACATAAAGCCTGCGTAAACACAAAATGAAGGACTGTTTCCGTGGGGTGGAATGTCCCCCTAGAGAAATCTGCAGAGGCCACACTGAGGATCTTACAAATTTATTACACTCTTTATTTTGTAAGACAAAAACCTCTAATTGTGTCACTCATAAATAACAGCAGTAGTGCAGGATATAGGTCTTTATCAGTAACCGTGTTTCTGAAGACTGATCCCCACTGAACCGTCACACCTCTGAACATGGGTGAAATTTCAGAAATAACTTTGCAAAGTTAAGTATCCTGGGCTGAATGAAAACTGTATTTGAATAAGTCTAGATTCTTAAACAAGATTCTTTTTTCCTTCTGATTTTCTTCGTGTATTACAGCTAGCTGGAGAAGGTCATAGATGCAGAACGGGATAACAAATTCTGTGACTTTCATAAGGGTACGAGTCAGGATTTCTAGAAGAAAGGAAAGGGGCGACTGGTCTCTGTTCTAGGGAGCGATCACCTTTTTTCCACAGACATATATGCAGAGTACGTTGTTATAAGCCTGCCCAGTAAGTAGCCTGAGGGTGGTTTAGACCTGGACTGCAGTTTATAAATACATCTGCAGTACAAGAAGCACCAGCCACAGAAGAAGGATAAGTATGTTTTTCTTTCTAAAACACTCAAGGTATCTGCTGGCTCAGCATGATTATTCTGTTTTGAAGTGGATAAGATACGGACCAGATTTCAGAACGTATCAGGATGAATTGTTACACACCAGAATTGCTCTGTTCTAAAACATCTCACAGCTCTCTTCCTCCTCTGCCCATCCCCAGGCACAGGTATCCACACCTGGTCGCAGGAAAGAAGAATGACCACGAACACAGAAACAGTGCCGGTACCCACATGCCACCATCAGCTACCTCCTGCATCCTCCTCCAGTTGCCTTCGTGCAACTTAGGCGATCATCTAGGTGAAGAGTGGCTAGTCATAGCTGAATCCAGCAAGAAAAAGCTTTTACTAGTAGCGGCAAGAAGCATTTTGAAGACTTTGCTTTCTCAGTACTGCCAGTTCTCATAATTGTTATTAATGTTTGTTTTGCTCAAAGCTCCAGGTTCTGAAGCGGTGAAAATCTCGGCTTTCATTAAAAGAAAAAGTCGGTTTTGTGCCTGCAGAGACAGGTCTGAAGACATAAACCTAAGGCCTGGGAAAAAAAGAAAAAAAAAGACAGAAGATAAAAAGTACTTTAAAAGGTATTAATTAAAAAAAAAATATTTTAAAAAACATTAATTGCATGAACTTTTTCAAGTATCACTCTAAATGCATAAGACTAGATAAGCTACACCTCACAGCTAAAAAACTCCTTGCAAATGGAGATAAATTTACTTTTCAGAGACCATTTGGCTTCCATGGAGCTCACAGATGATCAAAAAGAAAGGATGGAAAGGAAAGAAGAACGAACTTCACTCCTATGACAAACACATAAATTGGCCCCTAAACTACTAGTCAGGCACATTGCTGCATGCAGCACGTCAGGGTGCCCTGTCACTAGAGACGGACAGGAAAGTACAGACGCATCCGTGTGGTTCAGATGCTGCTACGACGATATCAGCAGAGCAGCGCATTGCGCCCTGTACGACTTCTCACTGGGGGGCATGTCACCACCTGCCTGCTCCACACGGCCATTCATCACCGGGCCATGTCCTGGGCCTGGCTTTCCAGCGAAGCATGGGAGAGTACCTCTCCTCATAGCAATAGGAGACTGGAAAGCCAAAATGACACAAGGCTTCAGCAGATGAGTCTGCTTTCATCTTCACAAGGCCAACAAATACCCCTCCAAATACGTGTCTTCATGCACCACGTAATCTCTCCTTTTTTCCCAGATTAAACAGTGAAGCCATTTTGTTCCTTTCTTCTTGTTCCCTTAGAGGCAAGAAGATGGGTTTGTGTTGTGGTCTCCTTGGTGCGTATGTCATCCCCAATCCTGCCACACAGTCTTATACATGGTGTCCCCACCCTTGCTCCAGATTCAGCTTGTTGCAGACGAAAGACTTACGTACACCAGTCCTTCCTTTGGGGATGCAATGCTTCACACATCACTGAATGAAACTACGACATATTCTTTCCCCCAGAAACCAACTCCTTTCACAAATTTTTGTGACTTCTTTTTCTTTCTGGTCCTGGAAGGCCTCAGAGGAGATATTATCACATATGCTACCGGGGGGTTGAGGACACTGTACAAGTACTAGTAGTTTTGGAACGGGAGAACTGGGGATGGCTGATTTCATCTATCTGTAACAACTTGGTAGACATCAGCAGGAGACAAGTGCTGCTCAGAGCAGCAGGCAGAGAACAGAAAACAAAATCCCCAGGACAGGAGGGATCAGGAAAATCACAGCATGACCAGTCCTAGTTAGCCAAGGTGCTCTGCAACTCGTAAAAGCGTTTCCAGGCATTGCTCATCTGTGCAGCCAGGGATGTCTCTGGGGAATGCAGATACAACCTGCAATTTTCCCGGGCATGAGCGAAACAGATGAGGATGAAAACTCTAGTCGCTTGGAAAGGGAGGACCAAAAGGACATGAGGGCTTTGGGGATTTTGGCAAGAGTTTAGAGTCTAAAGGTAATAGAAGATTGTGTGGCACTTGTTTCAAGTAGAATAAACATAAGCACAGAGGAAGTTCCTCTTGTTCAATAGGCTCCAGATTTCATCATTAAAATATTAACATAAAAGGACTAATGTTTTAGACTGACTGACAAAAGAGTTTGTGGATTCTATAACATTTTGAAGTTGTAGAAAGGAAACCACCACTTTACAAGAGGATGAAAGATCCACTTCTTAATGTTCTCCCAGTGCACATTGCCTCCACCACTTCCAAATTGTTCCATTTCATCCACATTTCCAGTCAATAACCTTAATTTTGGCATCTCCCAACTACCAAGTTCCTGATTTGAGGTCTTTAACACTTCTCTGTACATCACAGCAATAAAATAAATAACAAAAGCAAATAATTCACTGGGAATCTTGGCCACTCCTCACTGAACTGGTACCACTAAATAAATATGGTCATTGTTTCAGCAGTTTTCATAAAAACAACCCTTTATAAAACATCCAACGCAATCCTCCTCCAGCAGACTTAGCTTAGTCTCTGCCAGCACTTGAGATTTTACTGGCTAGACCTGAATCTCTGCTCCCTGTGCCTATTTTCTTTTATCTGTTCAGATGTTCTCTTCTGCCTGTTGCTGTGTAAAAGATCCACACAAACAACAGGGGAACCACTGCCAACAGTGCATTAACTGTATGTAAATGCTCTTGATGCACAGTGTAAATTAACTGCAATAAATGAGAAACTTCCTGTCCCTCACCACTTTCCATTACAGTTACCTTATCTATTATTTGTTACCCCAGATGGTAAAAAAATTTAAATGGAAATTTGTTTTTATGCTGCCAGTGAAAGAGAAGAGACACATTAGGATAGATGAGCAAACTGAGCACGGCAGTGGCAACAGCTGAAGCAGTTTTAATGCTTCGGGGTAACACACCACTGAGACAAGTGAGGAAGGTTTGCCCTTTTCTACATCCCAGTTGCGTTTACCTTTGTAAAGTACACAAATAATCTTTATTTACAGTCAAAAGCAACCAGCACTTAGGACTGCTTTCTATACACCTTATACACGGATTTTCTTAAACTGGCTTAGCAATCAAATCGATTAAAGAAGCAAGTCCCCCCCAAGCATGGATTCTTTTATGCCCTGCAGTAAAATACATGTATAAATCTTCTTGTCTAAAATAATTCAATCATCCCCAATTTTGGGTACTTGAAGAAAATGGGCAGGTGGAAAGTTCTCCAGACAGAAGTTCATTGTTACCCCTGCACACAGAGAGCACATTGGTATTAATTTCTCAGTATCCCACAGTCAGATCTAGCCATTTCCATGCCTGTTCTAGATCCCACCCTCACTGCTGTGAACACCACCATTCCATCCCCACAAGGAAGCTTCTAGATATAGCCAGGACCCACTCCCTGCCTCTGAGTCCAGCTGGCATGGGTTGGCCATGTTTACACTGTTAATCCCTTTCATCCTCTAAATCACAGTTAAAAGAACTAGCAGTATCCAAGTTGCAGCCAGACTGCTTTGGGAACCATCCCTGGCCCGAGTTAATTCTTGAAGCATGCTTGGGAGTTGTTTGGGAGAGGGCAGGTTGATGCAGGCCAAAACCATACCCAGGAGCACACTAACAACAGTGCCAACGTCTGAGCTCCGGCACTCAAGCCTAGGCACTGCTTAATTTACAGCTATTCCTAAACTAAGAAAGCCAGGAAATGGTCTGAATTCTATTAGTAATCTTTCATCTGAGATCTGATCTATTGCTAATAAACTCAATCCTAGCAGTGACCAGCCAGTAAAATCTTTCCTCCTGCAACACAGGCTGTTGCATGTTATCAGTATGCAGCGCCAAAAGCCTCTGCATGCCCAATCCAAAGGCAATTCAAGTCAGTGAGAGTTTGGAAAATTAATAAAAAGCAAAGCAGGGAACATCACTGTGCCAACTTACAATTCCTTCATTACCCCCTACCTTCAATACTGTACCCGACTTGAACTGGAAAAGGGGCTCAAGAAAGGGAACAGGAATGTGAAACGGTTTTCATACGAGGAATTGCTGAGTAGTCTCAGACTCTTCTGCCTGGACTTGGTGGGGGTATGATGAAGGTCTATAAAATCCAGAGTAGCAGGGAGTGGCTGGATTGCGAATGACTGCTCACTTCTTCCAGTGCAAGAATGAGATCCACCAGATGAAATTAAATAGTGCTGGCTTTGCCACATGGAGAAGTGCTTTTCCACCCAGCAGTTAGAGACCCTGTAGAGCTTTTACCAAAGAGCTACGTGGACGCAAAAAGTTTACACAAGGGAGACTGGACAAGTGCTTGACTTAGAAATCCCCTGGGTTACAAAACAGATGAACTTCACCAGGGTCAGGAAATCCCCTGAACTGGAAACAGTTGGAGGCTGAAATTACCACGTATCCTTGCCCTGTTCTCACCCTTGCTTCTTAGGGGCACTACTGGGCTACGTGGTCCAGGGGTCTGAACTGTCCTGGCCATTTTTACATCCTCACTGGTGACACAGACGGACTCTGGATGAAATATTCTTTCTCCATCACCAGGGCTGAAATCACACTGACAATGTCCCTGTGGGAATTGCTGTTATTTGAGGGGTCCTGGCCTTGCACTGCACCAGAAAGAGGCTGTCCTTCCTGAGCACCCCGTATCACCTGCAGTTCCCCCGCAGCACAGCCATGTGTCTAAATCAACTCTACCACATCTAAACAGCACTAAATTACAACACCAACTTAGGCAAATCTTAAGGAACAGGGAAATTATCCCGGTGACTGCACCGTAGGTCATAACCTTGTGTTAACGCAGCGAAAATAAACTCTGTGTTGTTTTCACAGTTAGTTTTTCAATGTCTTTCAGAGGAATGTGTAGAGCCTCACCAACTGTTAGCACTGCAGCTTTGAATCTTCTCTGAAATCCTGCCTGATTCGATTTTCTGTTTAAAATTTTGCTTGTGATATTACACAGGGTTTGGGAGTAAGGGAATAGGGAAGGGTGAGCTATCACTGCATGTGGGATTTGAAAGGCCGTTTCAGCCAGTTTTCTCTTCTGCCACAGGAAACAGTGATTTATTGGTGAAATGCCTAATGCAGCTGGGAAGCTCTGCTGAAGTCTTGAATTTGTGTGAATATTTCCCACATGAGAAAAGCCCAGATGGGAAATAGTCACACAATGGAAGGGAGAAACCTGGAAAGCAGTAATGTCAACAGAGATTTAATAGCAATAGTGTGCAGCAAATTGGACATGCAGTAAAGAGTAACACAGTAGTGAGACAGACCAAAGCCGTTTTGGGTTGAGTCACCAGGAGCTTCATTTCAGACGCTGGAATGTAGCCTTGATTTCTGGGCATGTTGTTACCTGAAAGACTAACTAACTGGAAGGAGTTCTGAGAAGGGCAGCAAAACTGCTGCAGGAAGAGAGGCCAGTTGCTAATAGCACATCCTGACTGAGCAGTGAGCGCAGAGGCACAGACTGCATGAGGGGAGAGAGCATGGCTACCCATGTCCGCACCTGGCTGAGTCGGGACAGCAGAGAGCACAGAGCTGTACCAGGAAAGATAAAGAAATGTTGCAAAAAAACATGAGATAAAAGTTACGGAGGGGTTTCCTAACAGTGCGATGGTTGGAATGGCCACCAGAGCAAAGCAGCCAATGACTGAGATGGTGTGGGCTGTAAAGGGGAGGTAAAAGCACAGCAGGGACACTCTACATCGGCAGAGAGTTGGGCTGGGAGCGTTAGGGCTTTCCCAGTGCTGAGCTGTAGCCTGCAGACTCATGATCTACTGCATGGAGATGACACAAAGCACATAAAGGGAGACCATAATGTATTTTCGGTTGCTGTGAAGCATCCCGGGCCTATTCAGATGAACCCACCCCTTATGACCATGTACACTGCTACTGAACATCCACCCTCCGTGCGCTGGGGAGGACGAGAGGGAAAGTCATGCTTCCTGGCCTGAACATGCAAAGCAGATACCACACAGTTGAAAATAGCCTTCAACAGAAATTGCTTCCCAAGTCACCTACGTGACAAACTGTTACATCATGCCTACACTGTTATTTCATTTATAACAAACTTGGTACAGAAGAAAAAGAATTACAATGGTGTCAGTATTCTGATTAAATACTTTTTCAATACCAATTTCATGCTATTATTTTTGACAAAACCCCCCACCCAAAACACACTCTTTAAGATTAAATATTAGGGAGTAGCCAGATTAGTCACTCTACTCCCTCACCATTCAAAGAGGAGGAAAACAAAATTAATAGAAACCTCTAATACATATGAGATTATTGCCTGAATCTTCGCCATTAACTGTTTCGCAGCAGAGGCTACCACACGTCTTTCAGCAGGCTCAGCCTGCGTGAAAAGAGTTAACAAACAGCTCTCATGTTATGAGGGATCCTCATAATCACTACGGACGTCACCTACCAGCAGCAGAAAGCGTAGAGTCTGAACGACAGGGTAATAGACAGAGTTTGAGCCTCAACACTGAATTTCCTAGCTCTTCCTGCCTTCTCAGACCACTGGAGTTATCTCAGTAGGCTGCGTGTATGTCTGATTCTCGGTCTTAAGCAGAGTTTGCAAGGTAAATCTCAGCAGTGTGGCTTTACGATGATCCCCTTTGGAAGGCTGAATGAGAGTCAAGCTACAAATTTAAGAAGTCTGGATCAGCATCAGGCGCTGGTGAATGCTGTCAGCATCTACTGCTCCTGTTCAAAGCTGGGATAAGGGGGGCTTGTTATCTCTGAGTTTATTATTCTGCAGATCCCCAGACTGTACTATGACAAGAGTTATACTTGAAGCTTCAGGAGACATGATTCTGGATATACTGAACTTTATAAGGCATGTGGGCAGCTAGGCCCTAGGCTAGCTTCTGCAACTGTTTTCACTTGCATTTCATCCATATTTAAGGATGCATACCTTAGTTTCTTCAAGTAGTATCCAATGAAGGAGAAAAAAAAAAAAGAAAAAAGAAAGGAATGGCTTTGTATTAACATTTAAAGAGAAATCTACCTCTTAAGTATTAAGCACTATTACAACTCCTTACTCCTCCAGTACCATTCAGCTCCCACCTCATCAATGTCAGCATTTGCTCTTTTACATGTAGGAATAAACGCTGACCATTAAAAATAACTGTCTGCTGGATATGGGATGCCACTGGCAACATGCTGTAGGTCTCCTGCAGGAACAGCACAACCTTAAAAGTTTACTCCTTAACATTTCATATCTTATTCACCTGTTTCGCCAAGGCTTAGAGGGCCGGTGAGATGTAGCAAGCGTGGAGACTGCTGTTATCTTTTCTCAGAAGCTCTGCCTCTTCAGGATCGCGGCAGGTCTCTAGGGAGGATCGAAGCCTTGCTGTACAATCTTGCAGATTATTTCTGTTTGTGTACTCGACTCCAAACAGGAGGAAATGAAACATAACCATTTTGTGGGCCGTGAAGGGGGGGTAGCACAGCCCCGTGCCTCAAGCACGGCTAGCAGGCAGTGACCTGGGTTGGGTGCCAGCTTCGAGAGGTCAGATTCATCGCATGGTGCTGTGCACTCATCGGAGAGTTGCAGAACTGCATCTCCTACCTTTCTTCTTCCTCCAGGTGAAGCAAAGATGATATCAGCTGAGGGGCCCTCTGAGGTGAAAAAGTCCCTAAGCTGTACAAATATCACCAGTTGTAATTTCAACATTTCACTCCACCTTCAAACGAGTGTTGTTCTTATAAGGGCAAAGCATTGTTTTTCTCTGCCCTCTTCTAGAATAAACCGGGAAACCTGACAAGAGCTTCAGAGGTTAATGGGACAGCTATCCACGTTCACTGCAGAAAATCCAGACATATCTGTTAGGCAACTGAGAAAGGATTTCTTTCAAGGCTGTGTGGCTTTTGAGCCTTGAAAAATCTTATTAGTCAGATAGGGGAAAAAAAAGTATCTATAAGCAACCCATTCTGGGAATCCAGCGGCGTGTAAAGAGAAAGAGCACAATTATGCTGCGCTGCATAGCCAAAAGTGTAACAGATCAGACCCGCGCGCCCTGACACACTTAGTCTCACTCTGACTTGCTGAGCTGCTTTAAGCTCTCTGTCAAAACGGCATGAGCCTCAGCTATTCATTTCACAAGCACAGGACACCAGTGTAAGGTAAAGCTGATGCAAGCTGGGAGTAGCTGGATCAGTGAGATATGACTCTCATGTCTAAACAGGGCTTTGGGCTGAGCAGAGCTGGCTTAAAGCAACTTTCTCATCACAAAACGGAATGGATAAACAAAGCAACCCACACACTTTCTCTGACCCTCTGGTCCTTGGCTGCAAAGAGGACCAGAACACTCCATTGTCAGCGCTAGGCTCTTTGTGTATGTCGGCACAGTCATTGCTGAGAAATACCAGTGGTAAAATTCCTTTAATAAACCAAGTTCCCTAAAAACTCCAGAGAATGAAGGCTTCCAAATTTTAAAATTTTATTAGGAAGCTATTTTCTCAAAGACTTCCTTTTGAAAATTAACCCCAAGGCCTGGAATAGCTCTAAAACCTCAGAGGCTCTTTTAAAAACTAAGCAGCCCTTCTTTTCCCATTTCGTATTTCTTAAACTATTAAACAAAAAATCCCTATTTCTTAAGTGTTTACAATTTTAAATTGAATGTTTTTGTCTCAAGAAGCAGTTATACAAATAGAAAGAAACATTTTGCAACGCAGCAAGCTCGGGCCTGGCTTTGTTATAGCACAGCACTCGGGCTAATGCCCTCAGTTCAGCAGAGTTAGAAAAACACTTCTAACAGGTCTTCAGGCCAGAAACCCGCCTGCTTCTTCCCCAGTGAGACCTGCCATGGAAAGGCGGCAGGAAAGCTGCTGCATGTTTAAGAAACAGGAGAAAAAGTCAGAGATCTGATTCAGGCTTCACATCACAACTCTGAAAAAATCTTCGTCTTATTTACCCACCTACAGCTTAGAGTTAATTCTCCTTCTGCACTGCTCCAGTCCTGCACCGTTGCAGGACAACACACCAGTAGCCCCCAGTTACCAGCCAACACCAAAGCTGTGGCCGGAATGCCCTCTCCTGTCAGTCCCATGGCAGGCTTTTGCCAGCGAGGGGAAAACGAAAGCTAACTGCTGCTTGAAAACCCTCCTTGAACCTTCTCAGCTCTTCCTAATCCAGCCACTGCCATCTCAGCTCCCTTGTGCAAGGTCATCCTCTCCCTCCCTCTCTGTGTCTGGGCAGTGGATACAGCGGTGGGCTTTGCTCTCTGACCTGGGTCTTCACACAATATAACTGTTTATGAGGAGGAGGATGGCTGATTTCTCTCCCACGTGCCAGGCTGAGGGCTCTGTGGGCTTCTCTCTGGCTGCCCGAGTCCGGCTGATTTCAGTGAGACTTGGGAATGCCCTGCACCTTTTTTAAAAGACACAGAAGGTCCCCCTGGCAAAGGATCTCCCAAAACATGCGCTTTTTACCATTGCAAAATGGTCCCAAATTAGCTTTAAAAGCCATAATTTACCACAGCAAGCCAAGGAATTTGCATTTGTAAAGTACATGCCTGAGGTGCAAAACACATTAACGAAAAGTACAAATAAACAAAGCTGTTCAAAACCAAACGCAATTATCCATTCAGGGCAAGGTGCCACGGAAATCCACCTCAGTCGAGTGTAGGTTTGAAGGCAACGTTCTGCCCTGAGTGCAAACTCTTTTGTTTCCCCTGTAGGGA
>NW_010412163.1:9150-36889 GCF_000710305.1 Buceros rhinoceros silvestris | reverse complement strand
GTAGGGAAAATGTACTAGAAAATACTGGCATTACCGTATATTATTTACAGGGTAGCAGGAGCTATGGAAAGGAACAGCTTGTAATTATTTTGCACTGGACACGGCTAGTATGTAAAGGCACGTGTCTGAGAACTACTTTGCCTGAGAAATGTGTGCTTACATGCACACCTGTGTCTGTGACCGTATTAAATGCTGTCACTTAGGCAAGGAGGACTCCAGCAGACACCGTGAGGTGATTTGGGTCCTGAACCTCCCATTGCCATGCCAGGCCTTCCAGCCCACTCCAGCATTTACAGTAGTTCAGTGCATCTGTGCAGGCACTGCCCAATCTCCCTGTAGCGGCACTTCTAAAACATCAAGAAGCTAGTGATGGTCCAAGAACATTGTAACAACATGAAGCTTCATTTTAGTCATCTTCCCCAGCATCCTGGAGAATGTCCTGTGGATGGAAGAGTGACCTTGGAGCAGAATAATTTTCCAGTTCTATATCCTGGTATATCAGGAGTGGCTTTGATTACCATACAGCTCAGCCACTCACATTTTGCATCATTTTGATGCCTTTCCAGCAAGGACTGTGGGGCCTTCTTGTGGGCAATGGAAAAATAAAACTTCACAGTTCCTGTACGAAATGCATTCTCCTCCAGCATTGTGCTGGTATGACCTTCGGCAAATCTCACTGCCTTTAGCTTCTGTCGTTAGACACCCATACCCAGCTTTTACTTCCATATGTCTAACTTTCTGTTCGGTGTCATTCAGTGCAGTTCAGAGACTTTTAACAAGTGTTTTGAAAGGCCTATGGTGGGTGGCATCTACCCTTGTGGACAAGACCTAGGGGTCTCCAAAAGGTAGCTCGAGTTTCACCAATTCAGCTGAGTCCCCTGAAGCTCCCTGCTCAAGTAATAGCGCCTGCCTTAAGCCTGCGCGGGTGAAGGGACCCGATTTCAGTACACACATGACCTTCCTACTTCACAGAATCATAGAACATTTGGGGTTGGAAGGGGCCTGCAAAGGTCATTTAGTCCAATCCTCCGCTGTGAGCAGGGACATCTTCAACTACATCGGGTTGCTCAGAGCCTCATCTAACCCATCCTTGATTGTTTCCAGGGATGGGTCATCCACCACCTCTCTGAGCAACCTGTGCCAGTGTTTCACCACCCTCAGTGTAAAAAGTTTCTTCCTTATACCTAGTCTAAATGTCCCCTCTTTTAGTTTAAAACCATCACCCCTTGTCCTGTCACAACAGGCCCTAGTATAAAGATTGTCCCTGTCTTTCTTATAAACTTCCTTTAAGTACTGAAAGGCAGCAATAAGGTTTCCTCGGAGCCTTCTCTTCTCCAGGCTGACCAACCCCAACTCTCCCAGCCTTGACAGCAGATGGTGTTCCAGCCCTCTGATAATTTTTGTGGCCTTCTCTGGACCCTCTTCAACAGGTTCTGAGGACTCCAGAGCTGGACACAGTATCCAGGTGGGGGCTCACCAGGGCAGAGTAATGGGGAGAGAATCATCTCCCTCAACCTGCTGGCCAAGCTTCTTTTGATGCAGCCCAACTGGCTTCTGGGCTGCGAGTAAACACTGCTGGCTCACGTCCAGCTTTTCATCCACCAGTAACCCCAAGTCCTTCCTCCACAGGGCTGCTCTCAATCCCTTCCACCCCCCAGCCTGCCGCAGATGCGTACGAAGCACAGACAAGCTGAAAGTTACAGCCCCTGGGGAACACCTGCATGAAATATAAATTCTTTTCAGAAAGCCACTGTCACCAGGCTCAATGACCCTACACAGGGGCTCACACCTACATGGAAACTTTCTATAGGTCCACAAATCAGAAGTGGCTGGAGACAAAGATTCGGAAGTGGGTGGTAGGGAAACATCCCAGGCAGGTGATTTTTAAGCGTTACACAGCTGCACGATGTGTTTCAAAGGAAGAAATCCTGGTTTGTTCTCTGTTTAAGCCATGGCTGTAGGAATTGCCCGTGTTTTGAATGTGACCCCTTTTTTGTGGGGGCTGTCACAAGTGATGTTGCAGCGAGAAGGTAGGTTAGGCTGATTCAAATCTAATGGAGAGAAGCCTGAAATGGTTTTCCTGGCTGGATCAACAGAGATTCAGTGCTAATTCTGGAGGGCTTTTCCGGGCCTTGTTTTGGGAGTTTTGCGAGGAAGACTGGAAAACATACCAAATTAATTCAACACAGAGAACAAAGATTTTAAAAGTTTTTGACAAAAGCAGAAAGCATCTCAGTAGTAGATCCTGGTTTCATAGTGTCAGCTGCAGGCACCAATCCTGTTTTGCCCATTCAATTAAAAAATTTGTTTGTTTCATCAAAACAAAGCCCTGCATGTGCTTGGTGTTGGATTTGCTTGGTTACAGAATAGTTGAACCTCTGTTCCTTTTCTGCCAGAGTTTACCTCATCCTCTTCCAGATGTCAAGTCTGCACCTCCCCTCAGGTAGGACTTCTTTCTTTCCTAGTCTGGGATCTAACTGCAGAGCCCTCTGTAAGAGCAGATCAAATCTGTGTCCCTGTGGCTGCCGGCCTAAGTGTGATCACAGGCATAACTTGGCCCAGCTGTCACCTTACAAGTAAAAGTATATTGAAAAAAACTAAGCTTTTAAAGAAATAGATTTTAAAGTAACAAATTATCTACATGCATGTCTATCTGTCCAGAAAATTACCTTCTCCAGGGGACAACCTGGTGAACCTTCAAGCATCCCCTCAGCTCATTTAGCTCCATTTTGCTTCCTCCTGGCAACTGTCAGCTCTTTCTTGAGAAAGCATCTCCCTGAGCTGTGCTGAGTTCACCTGCGTATCTGGGATTCACTCCTCTGGTCAAACGGCAATGCCAGGCTGAATGACAGTCTTCAAGGCCAGTGACTCTGTCTCCTAAGGCCTCTTGAATCTTTCAGGAGGAGTGGCTTATTGTCTTTATGCCTGCTTCTTCCAGAAAACTTTTACCAGAGATATTAACAGCCTCAGCTCAATAATCCAAGCAAAACGCATGGCCTGTCTCAAAACACGTTAAAGATGGAAGAACTTGTTTTTTTCACTGAGGAATCAAAATACATGAGAATTATATTAAGACCCATATGCTTTATCTGAACATTATTTTGGTGACTAAGTTGGCCCAGGACTTTGTCAAAAAACAGTGCTCAGTTATGGATGTTGAGCACATGATAACTCGGGACAGCGGCGATGAGAGTCAGGTTTGGTGTGTTTTCAGTTGGGCACTAAACATGAAGGGAGCCAAAAGTTACTGATTCTTTTGAAAAGCCTGACCTAAGTGACCTAGTCAAAATCAAGTGAGTCAACACCTAAGCTGTACAAAAGGTGCTGCTGGGTTATATACTTTTATTTCTAGCTCAGATTGCTTTTTGAATTTGAATTCAAAATATCTGTCTGGCCTATTTCTCATTTCTACTCAGCTCCTTCACTACCGAGATGGAAACAAAAGAAATTAAAATTCTGACATACCATGAGAAATCCTGTTATGCTGATGTAACACTGATGAGAAAAAGCCCAGTTCTGGAATTTTCCAGCAAAAATTTGAAGCTGAGGGAGGTAAAGACATCACGCAGACATGTATTTGTTTATGGGAACTGCAAGTATTGAAATTTGCTTATCAATGGCAAAAAGGGCAGAATATGGCCTTACCCTGAGCGAAAACAACAGCGAAATCAAAACTCATCACATGAAGTTTAGATTAGATGGGAACTGCAAGCTGCATAGCTCAGATCAGGAATCCCAAACTTTCCAAGAATACAGAGGACCTTGCTTCAAGGGTGCATGTTCAACCTCCCCAGTGTCACAAGATTCAGGGTTATTTGGACCTGGTACTGGGCAGCAGGCCACAGAAATTTGAATTCTGATTGTAGAGAGAATACAACTTCCTGATGGAACTGATACAAACCTGTCTTAGATAATGAAGAACAAGTACCTCAGTGTTTTCCATGTTTCACAGTATAGTAGGGAGTGTAGAAGTATAATAGATCTCCTCCTCCTGGGAACACTGCAGTAAGTTTTCCTTTGATTTTTTTTCTCTGCGTTATGCATGCATGTATGCATTATATCTTGCAAAGACAGTCATGATGTTTTTACTCTGGGATGGATATGGATGTAGATGACATAGATTTGCAAGAGGTAAATAATCAACTGTGCGATTATACAACGATACGTCCATTCCGTGATCGTCTTTAGTACATTGCAGAATGAACCCCTATAGAGCAAACATTTGTAAAAGCGCTTTGTAGTCTTCAGATGAAAGTCACTACAGGAGTGCAAGACATTATTATCATTATTCAAACAGTAAGCCTGAAATAAAGCATGAAACTACTGTCAGAGTGACTGTGGGGAGGTGGGAGCAGGGCAGGGGTGCGAGAGAGGGTGAAACAGCAGCTGGCATTCTCATTTGCTGCCATTAGCACGGATCACATATCTCTACGTGGAGAATCATTTTCTAATTCTACCTTGGGAAGGGAGAGGGGGAAAGAGAGGGGCATTCATTCCATGTCATTCAGAAAGGACCTTAAAGACCTATTTATTATGCTGCTTCCTTCAGGGAGTTTGCTATAGGGTTTTGATTTCAGCTACGATATACTGACTGCTGGAGGAGGAAAAAGTACTTCCTGAACCAGTGCTCTCCCTTCCTCTTCTCAACCCCGAATTTCACATCAAGTTATATTGTTCTCTTTCCCCTTTCTGTTTGTAATGTCAAAACATACATGCTCGTACACACACGCGGCAAGAAGATCTCTAAGAGCTATGAATATTCGCGTCTCAAGAACAGGAATAGTGGAAGATGGCCATGATCCTGCTAGAAAGGCCTGAGAGGAATTTGTTTAACTCTCTCAGCTGGAATTCTCATTTATTTAGATCAAAATTCAGTTTGATTTGTTCAGTCCTTTAAAGCTGAACAGTAGAGCTAAAAAGGGACATGATTTTCATTTAATAACAGAGTCATTAGAGTTCCCACTCTTGGACGTGCAGCTCCTGCTCCTAATTGCAGATATCCTTCTTTACAATGGAGCAACAGTTTCAAATATCAATTCACTGTGCCCACAGCTCTTATCCAGTAAGGAGTTTACCAACAAATAAGCATTTACTCATATGTGATGAAGAGAGAGCAAGCAGGACATCCGCATTGACAGCAGACATGTTTTGGTATGACCACATGAGAAAGGACCAAAATTTCAACAGAGTTTCCCTGACCTTCCTTCATCACCATGTTGGGAGTGGTGCAAGCCAGGGGTCCTTACACATCTCTCCACTGGTGCAGTCCTCTACTTTTGAGCATTTCTTTAAGTCACCAGACATAGAGTAGCTGTTGTAAAACCAGGAAATCTAGTAGAGTATTTGGGGGGGGGCAGCAGGGAGGAAAGTACAGAATTTCACCACAGGCTAAATCCTTACATGGTTCAAACTGGAATAGCTTCATCTTAAATCAGTGGAATTGTGCCAGTTTACTTCAATGAGAAGCTGTGACCATTTTTTCTAAGCATCTTGAAATTGAAAGATGTGCAAGCACAACTCGGGAACATATCTGTATTTAATCACGTGATAATATTTGACCGAAATGGATTGTCCATGACTGACTGATTCTCCTGTGTTCCTGAATGCAAAAGCCATAACCACTTAAGCTGTATCAAAGATGCATGTAAACATTCCCAGTTGCCATCATAAATTACCAGTGAATACACCATTAGAAGAAATTCTTCTTATAACTGGTGCAGAAAACTCCAGTTAGATACACATTTGCATTGCGCCAAATGTCAGAGCCCCTTTGTGGACCTACGTAGATGATGCTGATGTAGGTAAATTATAAACTGCTGCTTTTGCCATCCCCCTCAACCCAGTTGACCCTGCTGAGTTATCACTGCACGTTGTCTGCCTGCCACATGTGGTGGGATTTCGCAGGTCTGACAGCCGCAGACTGGGCCCTCCAATAGCTGTTGCAAGGGTTTGTGACACTGGGATTTTACTCCTGTACCTGCCAAAGAAAGCAGCACAGAGCAAGCAAAAGACTGAGCGATCCCAATTTACTGCTTTATCTTTTGTCCTCCTTCCCTCAGTCTATTATTTTTCTTTAAAAGCTGGTTACAAATAGAAAACGGTGTGCTACGTCAACAGGACCACAGTCACTGCAAAATGGCTGCTTTGCCCCAATTAGCCTTTTCCTATGTCGTCTTCGCTGTCCTGCACTTTTGCACAAGCATAGAACAAGAAACAGGGTTGCATATAAAACATAGGCAGTAAGGGGAAATACAACAGAAGCGTCAGGATTTAACGTAATATTTTATGAGATATAAATCAGTTCTACAGGGTTTGCCCTTAAAAGTCCATTATAGTACGTTAATTGTGATTTCATACACTAAGTGACAGGGCGTACTCCTCCTTGGTATCAAGGTTTAACGCAGGCTGGCGATCATCTTTTATTCATAAATTCAATACCGAGGAGCCTTTGGCTACAGAATTCCATTTCTTCAGCTTCATTCACATTCAAATGTTCACACTGATAACTCAGTTCTCCTCAGTCAGGGGAATAAAGGGGGCTCTGATGCCTGATTCCACTTTCAATTATGCTGCTGCAACTCCAGAGTAACTCCAAGGAAGTCAAGTTTCACACCAGTATAAAAATCAGGACAAGAGCAGATTTGGTCCAAAGGCTGCTCTGACGATGCGTCAATCAAAGTTCTATCCATCAGACTGGATGGGTCTGAGAGAACAGCGTAAAAAAGCAGCGCCCTGGCTGGCACTGCAGGATCCCATTAAAAACAGAAACAAACAGGCCTGACCCAGTACTTGAGAAAGCGCAAAGAGTTCCCTGGCCCCAACGCCCTGCACGCAGCTAAAGCTGACTTGGTGCCTCTGGCAGTAATGGGGGTGAGGAGGGTGACACGGAGCTCAGAGGGGAGAGGCAGCAGCAGCACTCCGTCTACCGTCACATCCATCACCCTCCCCCGGGGAGCCAGCTCTGTAAACCTTGGCGAGATGCATACAGCCTTGAGTCATCCAGTGCTCTCAAAAACACAAACCCCACCACGTGCCTGAAGTCTGTCTTCAGCCTCAGAGCGATGGACCAGCGTACTGCCCGGGGTATACTGCCAGATGTCAGCTTTGTGAGCCTTGAAAACATTCCCATCCAAGGTTGTTTTCTTGTACTTAGGCCCCTTTCCAACTTGGGTGTGTATCTCAAAGACCTCCAAAAGCCTATCTAAAAATGTATCATCTGTTCGCAAAAATTAGGAGACACCATCAACGGAAACCTTCAAGATACTGCATCTGCTCTGATCTATCTGGACAAATGTTAGGATTATTGTAAGATTTCTGTTTCCAGGCTTGGTATGAAAACTCATGCAACCTTCAAGGTGACAGAAAATGACTGTCTAAACCAGAAACCTAAAGTTTGGATTTGTATCAAGAGAGTTTGTTAGATGTTTTGGTCACTGTAAGAACGTCGGCATTAAGAATTCATCCTTTCCAGGAAAATCTTCAATGTGCCCTGGCCAAGCAGAGGCGCTGTCTCAAATCTGCACTCAGATCTACTCACCCAACTTGATTTCACATGGGCCAGTTGCTTATTACCTTTTTTAGCATAAAACATAAAAGGATGTTTGTACTCCAGACACATCATCTCCATCAGAGATGAGACGCTGAAACGATAAAGTGATTCTCTAGCTGGGTCTTTATCAAAATGTCTGCAAAAAGGATGGTCTTTCTACTTAGAAGGTTTTCTTAAGATTCTCCCAGAAAATTGCACCAAGCCTCCAAATTCCAAGGAACAAATATTAATCCAATGTATAATTGAGGTGGAAATCATGAATTTGGAGACTCGCTACCCCCAAGCCCTTTGTACTCTTATAATGCAGGGTATAAACGCAGCACGATGAATTGTTGTGTCAAATATGCAAAACCCTCCATCTGAACCCACCCAAAATATCTGCTCTTCAGCAGAAATCGCTGGCTAACTCAGGGCTTTTCATTTCCCTCCTGTGTAATTAGCTATCAAATTACTTTCATTCAGAGCAGTCAATGCTATTCCACTTGCAGCGCACTCAGGATAATCAGATACTGTGCATTTAACAGTGATACTGAAGGGACTGAACACAGAGTAAAGATTCATCTGCTTTCAGCGTTGTAACATACACAAGGAAGAAAGCAGCCAGGTTGGTGGCCTTGCCATGCACCGGCCAGGAAAACGAGAGCTTTCAGTTGACTTCAGAGGACTTAGGGTTTCACTAAAAGCTTCCGCAGGAGTTATTGTGATGAACAGCTAAAACAGAAAAGATTCGTACAGCACATATCAAAACTAAATATGTCACTGTACTATAAGAGAACTTTCAGCATATCCTTATATCTACAGGCCTGAAGGAGAAAGTGGGACAGAGATGCCCTCAGTCTCCTACTGCCACTTACACCTCTTCTAGTGCTCCACTTTGCCTGCATTGCCTTGGCTCGCTCCGGTCAGCCGGGGCTTCTTCCCTTGGCACTCCTGAGCAAAGCTGCAGGGAGCGGCAGCAGGTCTCCCTCCTCTCCTTCCCATCAGTGATGTGGAGAACAGCCCTGTTCCATCCCACCAAGTGTGCAGGCAGCGGGTGATCCAGCACGAAGGTCACAACCTTCGGGGAGCTGGAGGAAAGCACACGACGTGCAGCTGGGAAGGGGTCAGATGAAGCACTTAGAAACTAGAATGTGTCTGTTCAGGCCTAGCACTTCTGTGATCGTCTTAATAAAAGCCCATTTCATTCTATGCATTGCAGATAGGGGTTTTCAGAGGAAAACATTATCAAAGACAGACATCTGCAAATTCCAATTACTTTTCTTCTGCATGGTTTTAATTCACTCTAGCTTCCCACCATAAATAAAGTACATTAAATACTGTGGCAGTGGTTACTTCAGTGAGTCCAATAGTACATAAAAATACATGTTTACAATGTAAATGATACAGTATACGAAAATGAGGCAAGAGGGGAGCATGGAGAGACAGATCACCAAAGAGGTTAATTTCTAGCCAGCTATCACTGCATAAGCCCTGGAGAAGAGTAACCTGAATCTGTAAACAGGATGGATCATGAAAGATAAGAAAGAGAAAGCAAAGCATCTGACTGTCTCCCTTCTGAAAAAGAATAAGACATGAGTGAGACACTGCTGCCAGGAGCAATCCCCAGGGCCCCGTGGCAGCTGGGAAAGGCATTAGCAGGCTCTTGCTCCAGGAGGAAGGAGACCACGCAAAGACAGTGGTCCTCTCTCATGCCCCTCCTACCAACCGTCTTCCTGCTCATCAAGACAACGAGAAGTGAATAGACACTGCTATTACACTCTGAGAATAATGGTATCCACATGCAAATCTGGATTACCTCATGAAGACGGTGGTTTTGTATGAAACACGAGATTCAAATATCTCAAGGATTCTATTGAGGAAAAGGGGTCTAATCCACAGAAATGCTTCCGACTAGCAAGGACAGCTGGAAAGAATGAGGAATAACCAACCCAAACGAGGATGCAAGGGCAAAATACTACAATGGAGGCGGGGAGGGGGAATGACGACTTACTACATATCTGCAGAGAAAAAAAAAAAAGAGATGTTTTCTACAGCAACTCATGGTTTCATGCCAACTCTAATTTTGCTGGCCATACAAACACGCACAGCACAGACCTACAAAGGGCTACGCAAGCCACTGCACAACTTGTGTTCAATTATGGTGAATTTTGTGTGTCCATGCCTTCGCTAGTATTGTTTCTTGAGCAATCTTTATGTAGTCATCCTCTCATTTTCCAAGTAGATACGTGGTTAGGAGCTTTGCTGCTGACTGCAGCAAGATCTTAGCAGAAGTTATAGACAATCTGTACGCACACGTTGCAGAAGGAGGTAGCTAAACATTTAACTTCGCATATTTGCAAATGTGCTGGTAAACCAATCTGCAGAATCAGCTGCAATGCAGCCCTGGGGGCACGGACAAGCAGCCAGAGCTGACTGAAGACCGAGGATCATACCTTAGCCATGCACAGGGAAAACACTGAAAGGCCAGTGGGCAAATTCTGGTTGTTGTGAGAAACCCACCAAGCAGATGTTATCACATGGGGTTTACAGAAGGAGATGTAGGTAGAAGAGGACAAGCCTTGGATAGGACTGTAGTTTCATGCCAGATATTCTCATCATGAAAGGGAAGGGAAAACAGTCCCTTGTGCAGCTTTGCTGCTGAAGGTACAGATATATGTCAAGGACAGGCACGCTGAATAAACTAAGGTTAAAAACAGATCCCTGTTGGCAACCTGAGCCCACTGAAACCATGGACTCCCATGATGGAGTCTCTAAGGAAAGAGCTGGCAAAGCTATGTCTTTATTCCCACTGCAACCTCCAGCCTAGCAGTGACCAGGAAGACTTCAGGTATGCCTCACACCATTGCACAGTGTGAAAACGGGTGTCATTATACATGTCTTTACAGGGTCTTTGGGGCAAAGCATTCCCACTAGAGATGCCAAAAAGGGAACCCAAACATACTGTGTTAGAGGAACTCTCCTGACAATCTCCGCTGTACCTTTTGGCAAGTACACAAGTACCTCTGGCTGGTCACAAATACCTCTGGCATCAGCCCAACCTGCTGAGTAAACTGAACCATTCATTAGAGCAACTCCCAGCCACCAAGGTTGTAACTAATGACATTGCTATTATAGAATGAGCTGACAACAGAGGAGCAATTCAGGATTATGATATCAAAACATCCTGAGAAACCGGAAAGCATTAAGGAAATCACCAGAGCAGGGGTTATGAAAGAAATCCTGGGATATAGAAAGAGGCAGCCATCTTTCCAGAGGCTCCACAACAGACAGAAGACTGAGAGCCGTGGGGCTCCGGTATAGTCGGAGTAGGTGCAGAACCACATCCTACAGGAAACATAAGAGAAATAGTAAGCAGGCACTGACCTGAAGTCAGCATAGATGGGAAACTACTGCATGGGATTTCAGACTGAGACTTAGGAGCCATGCATATGGCTGAGAATTCAGCTTTAGCACATGAGATATCAATATCTCCTAGAAACAGCCCTCCTGGGACTGATCTCCCCAAACCTGAGAACAGCATTGAGACTTTTCGCCATTGGGGGTCAAAGCTTCTGCACCATGGGATGAGGGAGCGGCAACATCTATGCCTCTTCTCTAAAAGACCCCAGGGGACACAATACAGGCAAATCCCAGGGTTGATCAGATCACGTGAAACAACTCAGACAAGAGGTAACCCCATGCTTCCAGCTGAACTGGAGAAAGTAACATTGCCTCAGGGTGACTGGCAGTCATCCCAGGAGACCGAGAATTATCTCATGAGACCGGTACGGTACGTGTTTCACACCTGGGGCTGGAGTCCCATGTGAGGTGATCCAGAAAAGTTTGCAGTATGCTGTTCATGAAACAGAATTGGAGTACAAAGCCCTATTTTCTAATTTTCAGATTCTCCATCTCCAGAAAACTCACACCTAAACCTAGCAAAGTGATGACAGGCAGCTTTTCACTGTCAGTTACTGGGACTAGATGGTCACAGCGTAGCACTGCTCTTAGCCCCATGAGGAAGGTCTTCTGGGGCACGAGGACAAGAGGCAAGCGCAGGAACCTGATGGCTCAGCCACTATGTCCTGAAGCAGCACTCATGTAATTCAGCACCAAAAGGGATTCCAGGTGCAAGGCATCTTCCCCTGAATGCCTGCGAAAGTAACATCGGCAGTAGAGACAGCCCAGGGATTGATGTCAAAGACAGAAGAATGTTGCTTATCAGACGGCATGAACCGTCACATGCCACCATGAGGCATTTTCCCAAGGACTAGATAGTTACTCAGCATTGACTGAAGGGACAGGGAAACATGATAGCTTCCCATGAAGAACACAGCAAAGGAGCAGTGCGAGGTGCACAGGGAAAGGGAACAGAGTGAGAGCCAGCAGCCTGCTTGTCATAGTGAAAAGTAAAAGACCTGGGAACACAGATTTTTACCTTGTTATCAAATAGCTACATAAAATAAAGGCAAAAGGCAATGCCCAAGCTGCACTGGAATACTTGTTATATGAGGTAGCTGTAGATGTAGGGTGGCAAGAAAAAAGGCAACTGCAAATAGAAGACAACCAGCACAGGAGGACAAATAAAACCAAGGCCAGGGGACATGGGATTCAGAAAAACAGGTTTATGTCTCAGCATTTCAGACTGGCAAGTCATGACTCAGGAGAGTCAAGCTGGCAACACGAGGGAAGCAAGCAAGGCCCCTGCCAGCAGCTCTGATGTGAAGCTACTTCGGCCACCTGAGCACCCCCTGACTGCAGCGGCATAGGCAGGGCACACAGTTCTCTGCCCCACAGCTAACAGCTAGGCCAAAACCCAGCAAAACACAGCTGGAGGAAAGAAGGCTCCAGAAGCTGGAAAAGGTGGCCACAGAAGTTCTCTACCAGGTCTAGTTTTCATATTATATGTAGCAACCTGCATGGAGGGGGAACAGAGGGGCAGGAGTTGTCACCTGGAAGAGCTCACGGGGAGCACTTGGAAGCCAGGTTGTCCACGCTTGGCCAGAGTGCTGCCTGCACCTGCGGCGTCTCACATGGGGAGAGTTTCAAGCCTGTTTAATATTCTGAGCTTGGAGTGTTCTCCTTCTCAGCCAGAACGCAAAATGAGGTGCTATAGCTTATTTCACTTAAAGGGGAGAGCGGTACTTACTTTCTGCTGGACCCCAGGAGGAGGAGATGGGGCACAGGGTCTCTGACCAAGCTGCAGCTCATTGCTTGCGCAGTTCTGGGACAGCTAAAGCACAACACGTTGCTCAAGGGAGGCTGTAAAGTTACAGTCCTGAGTACGGTGTTAAGGAGTGCTGTGATGTGAGGGGCTGTTTTTTGAAGAGGACATTAGAGAAAGTTCTTCCACACTTGCTCATTAAAAATTCTACTGCTGTTTTAACAAGAGTAGGATGCTATGTCAGACACTGTGAGCTTTTATTAGGAAATGCGAAATCATGCCAAACATTCCTGGTCTGAGACTCTTATCAAGCCTAAAGATCAGTTCCCCTGATTTGTCAGAAGATCCTGGACTTAGCTTTTAAAACTCTGCAGCCAGCTCAGATCACTTACATAAACGATCTTCATCAGTTTCAAACCTCACCACGTCTCTGCAGAGAAAAAGCCCCCAAAATGCAATTTGTAATCCCTTTTACCTTTCACTTCCAAATCCTACCTAGTTTTCTGTCTTGCTAAGCTTCACTTCTGCTGGGTTTTCTGGCTCTTTTCTTTAACCCTTCCGCAGTGGGTGCACTTGGCCTGCCCCTTTCACAGCCCTTGCTGGGAGTGCCTGCAAGAAAGGATGAAGACATTTTCCCCTACATGTCAGACTTGAAACTGTTGCCGTGGCTGCGCTCCCGCTGTTATGGTAGGGTGCACACCTTTCCGCTGGAAAGGCAGCAACACAGATTGTCTGTCTCGGGCTTTCACCTGACTGGTACCTGGGGTTTGAGGTTACTGGAGAAGGAGATGATGTGCTCGGCCACATAGATGTGCTGCTAGAATGGAGAAGATAGTCGGGAAAGCCCCTGGGAAATCCCAGTGCTTTATTGAAATCAGGTCAGATCCCAGTTTCAGCAAATCAGCTGGGACCCCAAGAATGCCTTGCATGGCTAAGACAGGCCCAGTAACACAGCACATCTGGTAACCCTATGGACAGAGTTTAAAAGAAATAAAACTTCCCAGGGAAAAGGTCAGAACTTTGATTAATATCTCCCGGAAAAGCAAAGTGCTTGATGCCGATCTCACAACAGTTTTGCATTACTGCAACTCCATTAATTTTATTAGAGTCACCACAGACTTCCACCACTGCTGGAGCAACACTTTACAGTGGGTAAACTTTGGAACTCTATTCCTTGCTCCCCCAAATTTCAAGACATTCACACTCCACAGACTCTGGAAGAGCTGTCAGAGGGATTGATAAGTGTATCTTAGTGTGTATATTCCCAGCTGCTCCGTATCTCACGTACTTTACTCTCCAACTCTGGCAGGCGCTATCCCAGCAGATGGCTATGCACGGGCTGCTCAGTATACAATCCCTTATCAAATGCCATATTTATTTATAGATATACAAATACTCATATATTTTTATTTACTCTGTGTTGTTTATGCACTTGGATTTGGTCATCCAGACATGGAAAGAGTTCCTAGTCCAGAGCAGATTAGTCACATAATGAAGCCAAGAAGAGAAGAGCAGTAGCAAGTCAAATGGCTTAGGTATTCACCCCAATCATCCCCAAAATTACTACAGAAAGATAATTCCTCCAGCTAAAATATTCATGCTCCCAGCTGAAGGTCCCTGAACCCAGCCTCTTACCATGAGACATGCATTCTCTCGCTTGCTGCAAAATCACCACCTGGGCTATGGCTACACAAGAGCTAACTAAAAAGCACATCCAAGAGTGATGTACCCCTCTGACCACCTAAGCATGCATGGCTGCTACTCAGGTAGGCTACAGGCTTGGGCCCAAGGGTTTCCACGCACCCTAGAGGTTGGGTTCCCATGGTACCATGGCAGAATGATGCCCGTACCCAAGACAAAAGTCCCTCTTTGGCTGTGCTGCACTATAAGGGAGGGAATAAGCTGCCAAGCTGAGGTTCGCAGGGATGAACACCTCATGAGACATTTTCACATGTGTTTTCTTTCCCCAGCTCCACGCGCAGGAGCACAAAACCAAAACACGCATCACCATGAGCCTGGCTGGTAAGTCTTTTGATAACTAATACTCACATATTTTACAATGCAAATAGGCAGAGGCCCCAAAATCAAGCTGCAAAGCCAAACTGGAGAAGGAGTGATTCTACAGCTGGGGGCTCAGTTTGGGACCTCAGCGCCATGGAACCCCGACAAACACGCAGCTCCAGATCTCTGTATCAGATCCTGGGTGGAAGAGATCACTGTTGCAAGCCCTGCAGTTAGGGCAGGCTCGGCTGCTCACAGCAGCCACCACATGCTGCCATCCAGAAGGAAGAACAAAATATTCTCCAATTCACAAATTGTGTGTGCTTGTTTTGTTTATGGGACCTTACATTTCCTGCATGCTGTACACTGAGCAGAGCCATCGCAGCAGCATCCAGAGAACAGGAAACAGACTGCCAATGACCTTCTCAGGGTATCAGCAAAACAAACAAACATAACGTGCACATCGGGTGGCCTGAGTGCCAGCACCAGGATAAACTGCATCTGCAGAGAAAGTCATCAGAATTTCCCTTTAAACCACACCAAGCTGTAAAGCTGCTTGGGTGCAGGGGGCAGTCGAAATCAGATAACTGAGTGACTGTTTTAAAAGGGGTAAACTGATTCACGTGAGCCAGGCAGCTCAGCTGGAACTGCTGCTCGGCTGCCCGTCTCCTATGAGTGTGCTTTTCCTCCCCCTGCAAAAGACTTTCCCTGGTGAGAAGGCAAGTGTCTCCAGCGGGCAGTGCAGGAGCTGGGCAGTGACCAACTCCACAGCCAAGGAAGGTGGATGCAGAGGGTCTGTCCTGGGTGAGCAGAGAGAGGAGAGCTGCCCAGCAAGGGTGGTTTTGACCCAGAGCACAAGTGTGCAATATTCTCCCTGGGGCTGGCTGCTCACAGGCAGCAAGGGGGGAGCTCTTCCGGGCAATCCCTTCTCAGGGAACTGAACCTGGCTCTGAGTAAGGGTCTCCGTAGGAATAACACATGTACATACGTGTGTGTGTGTGTGTGTGTGTGTGTGTGTGTGTGTGTGTGTGTGTGTGTGTGTGTGTGTGTATAATGGGTACATATGGCTAGCGGCTTGAAGTGATTGACTTCTGGGAAAGATGAAAAATGTTACTGAACCCTTGTGGAAAAGCCTGAAAGAATTTAATAGAAAATTACAGCCTTTCTCAAGAATTTAATATAGAATTATATAGGACAGTTAAAAACAACAATAGAAAGGATATTACTCTCTATTAAACTCTATAGGTTTCAGAGCAGTTTAAATAGGCCCTTTTAATGTTTCTGCAAAGATTCCTATTACATCCTGTAGGGCTTTTCCACGCAGATCCTAGCAGCCATCAGGGAAAACCTGGTGCCAGTGAGCTCTGAAGCAAACAAGTCAAATAATTTTGATAATCTACATTAGACCAAGCTCTGCAGCTCTGCTGCAGCTCCATGAGCCTCTCTGAAATTAGAAACAGCCCAGAGAAGCTGGAGCTTTGGAAGAGACTTTCTGTTCTGGTGGCCCAGCAGCATTTGGTCATCACCACATAAAATAACCTCTGTCCTCTTGGCACTGACTGGACGTTACAGGGATGTACGGAAGTCATATCTAAACACAAAGAATAACCTTAACTTTGGACTAGATATGACAGTAAGCATAGGTGTATGAAGCAGGACGAAGAGTCTAGGGATCCCAGCAGCTGGGACACCCTCCGGAAAGCATGCTGAGGCGTGTGGGCACTGACCACTGCCTTCAGCCAAAATGCAACCTTCGGCTAAAGCGGTTGTTTCAGACAGAATAATACATGTGAACTGGCTTAAGCATTAGATACTTAATGAAAGGTAACCATGTTCATAGCCCTATATTGATCTATCATAAGAACAGTGGACAAACTATTCTGGGTTACAGCACTTCTATAAAACAGCATTACACAGTAAACTACACGTACGGCAAAATATACGATTAATTTGCCTCTTTTTGCCTGTGGAAGATCCATTTTGTGTCTTCCTTTGCCTTCAGTTTAGTAGTGTCTAAAATTACTAAATACATATTACGCATTCCCCCCTCAGCAAAGCCATCCTAAACATCCTAAAAATCTGCCTCTTGTCACTCATAGGAACTTGAAAAACTGGTGCCCATCTTCTTCAGTCTGCAGAGTCTGACATTAGCTCATAGCTTAAAAGACCGAACACAAAACCCAGCAGTGCTTACTCTAACACCTGAACACATCAAAGCCTTGCACCTGGCCACTCCCAGTCCCAGACAGTGGCATCTGTTGAGGGCAAAGTACTGCTCTGCACATAAACACTGGGGGGATGGCAAGGGTGGGGAAAAAACAAGTGATTTTTTGCTTCATGCACAGTATTGCAGTTTGGAGATCCAGTCACAGTCCAGATAAATTTTCATGCTATTGTTTGAACCCTGCCAGACTCCCGTCACTGGACTGATCCTCAGTATTATATGACTGTGAGTTTCATTCACTAAGATGTTGAAAGGTCCTTCAGTTTTATTGAACATCTTCTGTTCATAACATCTTAAACTATCAGAAAATAAAAAAGCCCTCACACTGTACCTCATTGTAAAGTTTTTTTATAATCTCTTGATGTATTTGTCTTTCCTATCTAATGACAGCTCCAAAACAACTCACCTGGTATTGATCTCCTTTTAGATTGTATGAATTTAGCTTTCTTGGCAATAAGCCCATTCCTTCAAGTTTGAAATTCAGTTATTTTTGAGAGTAAAAATCATTTGTTTATGAAAGCTCAGCAGGCTAGCACCAGCAAGAATTAATGCACGGGCCCTAAATGTTTTGCATAATTCACCCAACTCTACATATACTTTACTTGAGAGGTGTCTAATCAGAGGGGGAGGAAGGAAACTATGTACCTAAGATGTCCTTACACACCAACTGGACCCAGCAACAAAACTCCCCTTAATACCTATGGCAGAAGCTCAAGATGCTTCAAGGATTTAGTCAATCATAGAAAATTATTCAAGTGAAGCTATTTATTTGCATAAACGTCTGCTAGATGGGGTTCCAAAAGCTGGAGGAGACAAGAGATACTGAAGGGTCCGTTACACAGGCTTGTCTCTGAAGCCACGTTTTCCAGACTCATCTATGGAAGAGCTCTCAGTGTGACTTGCTGGCTAATGTTGTAAAACCAGGTGAAACATTAGTTGTGTCTGACTCTAATTTTTCTCTGGCTATCATTCTTTAAAGTCCTACCAAATTCAAACACTCATTGGAGGCACAACTGCAAGGAGGGGAAAATCCCTCTGCCTGGCAAGAGAACCAGAAGCAAGAATCCTTCCAGGGGCAGCCTTATCAGCAAATCCATGGAGACTTACCAGAAGATACACATCCAGAGGTTTTCAAGCTGCCTTTTTGTACTTCTCCTTAGGCCTGAAGTTCGATATCATTATGGGACCTTTCCAAGGCAGCAGCAGCAGCCGTCGTCTCATCTTTTCACAAGATGTAAATCAGTTTCAGTAATTATCATAATAGATGGTTTGCTCATGTTTTCTTGCTGGGAAAAAAATACCATGTCTTATAAATTCCTCAGTGCTGTAACATCAAAGCAGCAGGGTCGGCACGCAGATCCAGAGGGGAGGGGAGACTAATTTGATGAGGATGTATACGTGATAGATAGAGATTTCATTTAAGAGACCATCCTGAATGGTGTATGCCAGACTGAGCCCTGAAATCCTCTAACTGGGCATGAAAAGCATGTAGATCAGAGGCGCTCGCCCTGAAGATCTGGAGTGATACCTCATAACCAAACACAGTTAGGAAGAGCCAAAACATTTTAAAACAGCACATCTGGGACTTAGAGAGAAGTCAGGGAGAATCCTGCACTGCTGGCAGCACACAGAGGAAAAGGAGGCTGCCTGAAACTGGGCTTCTGAGGGTCAGAAGGGCTCCTTTGGGAGCACAGTGGGGGCACAGGGATGCCACATCTCTCTCCCTTGGGCTGCCACCCTGCAGCCAGGATAAACAAGAGGCCAAAATGCTCCAGTCTCCCCATCACCAGGGTCCCTCCTGGTATTTTTCTGAAGCTGGATAAAAATCCCAAGAGCCAAACTAGGTCATTAGCCTGCTTCCTGTGAATGCAAAAGTGGTGCTCAGAATCTGGCATCACAGCCCCTAGTCCTTCTGTACCTCTCTGCAGAAATGGCTTACAGATGTAATACCCGTACAGCTTCACACCATTATTTTCGCTCTCTTCAAATTTTATTCCCCTCGACAAAAACCAAGAGAATCCAGGAAAGCTGCGGGGATCAGGGCACAGATTCTGCCTTTGGACGGGCAGAGGGCCTCTCCTGAAGAAATGAACAGCATCACTTTCTTGTTCAGGAAAAACAGCTCTGTGTGTTATACCCCAGTGAGCAATAGGTTCACAGCACGGAAAAATGGTAGGAGCAGAGGAAATGAAATTTAGCACAAGAGAGGAAAACAAGTAAACATTACATATTTTTTTCAAGTGAGTCCATGTGCAAGTGATTAACTTTTGCTATCGAGGGAGGATAAAAGGGGAGCCAAGATCCTCTGTAACCATTACAAGAACTCAACACAGCAGCAAATATGGAAAAATTCATCAGTTTGGCAGATGCTGTAAAATATTTTTAGCTCAAACACCTTATGTTTGTGGTTCTAACACTGACCCCAGCCTAGCAATCTGTAATCTCAGGAAACGTTGCATTAGCTTTCAGAGAATCTCTACTTCTGACCAACTCTCACAAAGCTATGCCGCTCAAGGAAAATTTACAGCCCCTGAACTGGGTAAGTGCTGCGGTGCAATGACAAACACTGGCTCATCTGCAAAGATAGAGTGTTCCCATTCTCGGCATCCTCAGGACAGAGGGAGACGAGCTGTTGTTGTTGAGCAGCTGAAGAATGCATGTTGCTCAAAGCTCAAGAATGTGGAAATGGAAGAGCTTTTTAATAAGACCATTAAAAATGACATCTTAACAACATCTGCAATTAAAAATGCTCAGAGTTGGAAGAGATCCTCCAAAAAACATGTGGATCATAGAACTCATTCCATTCTTCTGACTTAAAAATTTGACAGCATAAGTAAAGAAAAATGAGAGAAGAGCCTCTTCCCTGTCTGTTGTTTAAGAAGCTTCCTCAATTCCAAATTGCAGTGATAGATGATTGTGCACTGACCCTTGGGTGTCCTCCAGCCCTGTGCAGCAGTCAACTGCTACGAATGCTATTGCAGGAGAAAGGTGTCACTTGTTCCATGTCACACTTCTATATATCATGAATTCATTTCGTATCTGCATATTCAAATATACCTAAAGCTAAAGAATAACACCAAAGAGTTTTGAAGTGGACTGGGTAACTGAAGGATTCGGTAGAGCAGCCGCACTTCTCACTTGCATGTTGTTGGTTCAGGTCCATCCATCACAAAGCAGTGGGATTTCTGTGAAATGAGGTCTTGGCTCTTCTTCTCTCAGTGTGAGAAGAGCAGGAGGCTCTACTTAAGACTTACGATGGTTACTAGCACTATCAAGACACACTTTTTAGTGATCTGGGCAAATATAACCTCAGCGGGCCATCAGGACCCAAAAACTCAGCTCACATCTCCATCTCATGTGAGGAGACCTCCTGCTACCACATACTGGGATTTACACTCCCTACCACTGAACAGGCATCTTCCTACTCTGAGGCTGGCAGGATGCCACCCTTGTCAAGACTCACATTCATGCTAAAACAAAATGATACAAAACAAAGAAATAATGGCAAAGAGTCCAGGAAAAGGGAGTCCTTGGTGGGCTTCCTGGGAGCTACCTGGCAAGTAGGATGAAACGGCGGCTCTTAAGAGGAACATTCAAATTAAAGAAAAGTTGGGATAGGGTTAATACAGGTTTGTGAATTGTCTGGTAAGGACCTGCTCAGATGTACTTTGTCTCTGCATGTGCACGCACACAAACACTTGCTTCAGTGCCTTGCTTGAATAATAAGGCACAACAGGGCAATCACTGTTGTACTATAATTGCACTCCTCAGGTGTACGCCAGCCATGAACCCGAAGGAGGAGTGCTATCAGCAGCCTGAGAAGTATGATTATGGCCCAACAAGCCATGCCCTGTTGTGACTTATTACAATTAGAAAAGCTATCTACAGCGTTGCCAACGTTGAGGTGAGGGCAACGAGAAATGCTTTTTAAAAGCTTGTGTTCTGGTAGTGCATATTTAAAACGTTGTACCTGCTGCTAGGACTCCCCATTAGCCAATCATATCGCTCAAGTATTCTTTGAATGACATACTTCATGCCCCATCTCAACCCTATGCTGAAAGATTAGAGGAATTAGCAATGGTTTTCAACTCTCTTTGAGCTCTCAAGAGACCTGCAAAGCAATAAGTGGTATACAGCGACTGAAAGCACATGCCCCTTGCCAACACCAAAATGCATTGTCAGATACGTGGGGACAATTAAACCCTTTCCTCCCAAACAGGTTTTTTTAGCAAACAGCTTGCAAGTGTAGTTCAGAGACACTAAGTGGAAGGAAGAAATTGCTTTTTTTTGCCAAATGCTTTCATGGGTGCACATTTATCCAGCCTTCAGCTTTCAAACAATGGCCAAATGGGAATGGGGAGACCTCCCTATTTTACAGAGCAGTTGTGAAGATTGATTAGCACCTATAACGGTCTCCGAGATACTCAACTGGTGAGCGTTACAGGCATGCAAAGGAGAATACCAGAGAAAGCACAGAAAGGGTGTACAATAAGCCACGAAATATCCAAGTGGAAAAAATAGCTCATCCTAATGTGACAGAAATTGTTAAAACAAAGGCAGTGCCTTGCCTGTGTAGTGTCCCAAGCAGAAGCTTTCTGGGGGGTGCTTGTTTAGCAATGCTGAAGTTAACTAAGGACTGTGGCAAGGATGCAGACTAAAATGTAAGACAGAAATGTAGGGCTCTCCAGCCCATGAAGGAGCAGAATGCGTCCTGCAGTCTCAGAAGGCTCTTACACCTTGAATGAGAAAGACAGCTTCAAACAAACGAAGGGATTGTGCACAGGTTTTCATGAAATCTGAGCTCCCTCCAAACCACATCGGAGTAACAGCTGCCTCAAAACAGTCCTTGTAAGCAAACAGAGCTAACGCAGACATTGTAGCCTCAACCAGCTTGGGGAAAAAATAATAAAAAGGGGGGGATTGCATACGATATTAAATTCAGAGCGCTTTACAGCCAACATCTGGACATTGGGACAGCTGGAGCAGTGTTGTGTAATGCCTGTGAAGTGCAGAATAAAAAAACCCATAAGAAATTGCCTTGTGATACCTAATCATCAGCCAGTCAAAACACGTTGGAGCTAATGTATATTAATCACGGGAAACCTTAGATAAGTTCAGTAAACATCGCCTATTACAATATGTTCAATAAAAAAATAAAAAGCTTTGAAACAGCACTGCGCTCAGCAGCCTGATCCAGAGCTCACTGAAATGTGCTGGAATGTTTCCATTCACCTCGGCGAGTTTTGTGCATTGAGATTTTCAAGCCCAGGCAGCAGTTCAAAAATAACTTTACAGCATTAACCCAGTTGTTTATTTGTGTACGAACAGCACTGAAGGAGTACACATGGCCAAGCAGAAAAAGAACACTTCGGCATATTTTTAAATAGCCGTCACCAAAACCACTGACAATATAAAAATCCAACTATTTATGATGTTGTAACACTGGCTTTAAGAGGGATGGTGGAGGAGAAACTATGCGTAATATAACTGAGAAACTATGTGTAATATAATTAACAAACTAACAAACCCCAAGGCTCTCCCAAGGATTTTAATATGCAGAATGTTTAAAATATTAAACAAAAAATAATTGAGAAAATCAGGATATGACTAAATAGTTTTAACAATCAAACCCGAGAGTTGCTCTCCAAAATTTGCTCGAACTGTTTTGTAGTCAGCTCACAAGCTGCAGAAACACGACATACATTTTAATGTCACCCACTAGGATAAAAAAAAAAAAAAAAAAAAAAAAAAAAAAAAAAAAAAAAAAAAAAAGCTGTATTTGTTCACTGTTGCCTGACTTTGGCCTCATCGAGTTGGACTGAGTAAATTTGAAATGAATCAAGATATTTAACATCTGTCTCCTGTTATAAGGATATTCTCTTCCTATTTATAAACAAACACTTCGTTGGGGTTAGGCTGCAGATTCCATTTCTCTGTGGACTCATGTTTCCTTAGCAATCTGAACTTCAGGCCACAGCTAAAAGGTAATTAATTATAAGTCTTCTTAAATCTATCAATGAATGCGGGAAAAAACAATTCATGTACGGACAGTCCAGTCCGCTTGCATGGTCTTACACAGCTGGCACCTGCCCGTACGCTACAAGACATCATGCAAATGCAAAAACAGATTTTTGATTAAAATTAGCTCATGAAATGTATTTCTCCTCATTTCTGTTAAAACAAATCTTATGTCTGTGTGCATAAGTAAATTATAAGTAAATACTGTGTGCACAGTAAATACAAACCACCTCCTTGTTCTCCTAGTTACCCTCTACTTACTCCCTTTCTATGGTAGCTTATACTGATCTCTTCTTCAATCTACTTCCACTCTGTGTGTTAGCTAGGATGCCTCCTTCCTTCCTTCCTTATATTCACTTTCTTGCTCTGCTCGGGTCTTTTCCAGTTATGTATTGAAACTGGACCCCTTTTCTCCACCTTTACTGACAGCCTTGTTTATGTCTCTGTTCTCTCTCTCTCACCCTAATATACACTTTCCTCTCTGGCCCTCCAAGCTGTATGTCTTTTGCCCTCCTGTTATCCTGCATTCCATAGAAAAATAATCTTCCTTAGTGTGCCACCCAAAAAACTAGCACCGCTTCCCTCCTTTGAAACCCTCTTCCAGAACAGACTTCTGTCCCGTCCAGCTCTGTTCTTTGTACTGTCCCCATCTTAACCTGCTTTAGTCAATACTGAACAGTACCTGAACATCCGTGATTAATATACCCTTATAGCTCACATTTAAACTTTTTCTGTTTGTGTCCAAGAGTACGTTCGTGACCAAAAACCTTAAAACAGACAAACTCACAGCAAAATACTGCACAACACACAGGTAAGAACTTCTATGGATATATTCACCTCCTCTTTCATTACGAAGAATCAGAATCTTAGAAAGCAAGGACTTCAAAAACAGGAATATTTTTTTGAGAATGGGATTTTGTGAGATCACCTATTGAGAAGGATCACAAAAAAGCAGGAACAAGAGCTATGTAAATCATCCCAAACATTTCCTAACCTGTTCCTAAAACATGTAATTCCACCATCTCCATCCCAGAGACCAGCCTTGGCATCTCTGCCCAAGTCCTGACCAGATAGTCCTTGCCTCGGTGTCAGCCCCTCACTTCTTGCTTTATCCAGAGAGGACGCAGAGAGCTAGCTGTTTATTCCCATCCTCTTCTGGAGCAACTTTTAATATACTCAAAGGCTGTGATCATCTTTCTCTCTAAGCCTTCTCCTCTTTAGAGTAAACAAACCCAAATCTTTCAGTCTTTCCTCAGGAGGTCATGCTTTCCAGGCCTCTGAATATTCATGATTTTCCTTCTTTGGGCTATCACTAATTGGTCCCCTTCCTTCTTAAAGCTGAAAGCAAAGCCAGACTAGCAATGAATAGAAATAACTTCAGAACTAATTTACACTTTTGCATTTAATGAAAGACACTTCCTCAAACAACCTGCATCCTCCACTTGATTACCTGATTTAAGTATTACTTGATATAAAGCTGGAGTGAGCACCTTAATACCAAAGGTGACTGAACATGACAGTGCAAGTGCAGTAACAGGGCAGTAATTCATAACTAATATTTCAAAATATTTTTCCTCCTTTTCCCTCCCACATTTTACAGTTTTAAGAAAGATTTATTCGTTACCTGAAGTTACCCACCATTAAAATTCCATATGTGAAGAGATTTTGGCTTACAAATTGAATGGGAGTGGCTTTATGTGTTTCATCTATGAAGTTAAATTGAATGTAATTCACTGATTTTGTGTATCAACTATCTTGGTATATCCTTGGATTTTTAATTCAAAGAATAATCACAGAGCTTATTTCCTAGCCAATGTAAGAAATGTTACTGCACACACTGTATATCTAAAATCAATAAATTCTGATGATTATTATATCAATGTAAAACTTGCAAATCTGGAGTTGATTACCTCATATCCTAAGCAGGAAGAATATACAGCATATTCAACCTAATATACAGCTATAAACATAATTAATGCATTTTCAGAATGTCCCACACAAGCATTATTTTCTGAAGATGACATTTTAATGCTATCCGACATGCTGTATGTTGCACATGTTGAAAACCTGTCATGTCTCTTTAAATATCTTGATGTATGCACATACATGCATACAATCCCCATGGCACGTATTCTCTCACCAAATTAATCTACACACCGAGGAGGGCCATGTCCATACCTGTTCTCACAGGCAGGGAGTTCAGTTAGTGCGTTTCCCTAAGTTTGGTTAATCACTCGGAGTTTGAGGCGCGTCGAGTTAAGCCCCCCAAGCGTCCTCAGCACAGCTTAGGTACTACGTGATCCTGTAACCCACACTTCTGGTAATGCCCCTCAAAATGTTTTGCTTTTGGCCCTTCTCATCACAAAACAAACAGCACGTCGGCTGCACGGTTCTCTCACAGATACTGTCCCTGCGGTGCTGGCCTGTCCTGACTTCCCACCAAGTTTTGAACACAGTCTTTGGGCCTCTTGAATCTCTTTCTCCATATCATTTAATACTACTCATCTACTCAGCACGCTCTCAAAAGGATCTGGCTCCTCCTTTTAATCAGTCAAAAACAAGGGCTAAAAACTAAGTCACCTCTTGGACACAAGCACAGAGCCGCTGATCCACCTTTGGCTGAGACTAAATTCCACCTGCCCTGCATCTGTACTGGAGACCTGAGCCTGGGAGGATCTCTCCCGCCTGGCATGCTTGGTGCTCCACATCTTTATTTCCACCACGCATGGGTGTTTATTTTAAAATGCAAAGAGGATAGGCCTCTGCCTAGTGGAGAGCAGGACAAAAGCAGCAGAAGTGCTGAGCTGCTTTACGTACCAAGCTAGAGTGACAGGAGAATAAGCTGCCAAATGTCATTGAACCAACACCTACTTTACCTCTGTCTGTTCGGGCTTCTGAATTACGATTCTCTTGGCAACAGCAGGCCATGACACGATGCAAACAGAGACGTACAAAAGCGGTACAGCAAAACAAGGACTACTGTCCCCTTTAGCAACATCGCACAGTTACACCATTTGGCCCAGCAAGGCTGTCTCCACGTCAGAGATGGAGTCAAACTCTGACCGAGCCAAGCGTGGGCTTTGTTCGCAGAAATCACTCTCAAAACTCAAAAGCTGCTGGTTTTTCGCAAGGCAGTGACCTCAGCTGGCTGATACCTCTGGAGACCGCGTGTCATCATCAGATTGCTGTGTTGGCACAAAAGATTAAAACCACCCAACTGCCCCCCGCTGCTTCAAACTTGGAGCAAACAAACCCAAATGGGGTTTGGAGGTACAAGTCCAGTAACTGAGTTCTCCTGCTGGCTGGCTGAGTGGGCGGGTTTTGGCACTCCCAACCCCATTCCTAAAAGCCGTATCTTTTCCCAAAGGGTGGGAAGGATCCCAGGAAATAACTCTGGGAGCGAAGCCGGTGGGGGTGGTATTTCCTGCCTCAGAGAGATAGCAAAGGGAGGGGGATGTGCTGGTGTTTGTGCTAGATGGAGCCAACCATGGAGTTGTTTAACTCTGTAGAAAGATTTACACCACCGAGCCCATTTCTCAGTGCAATAGAGCAGGAAGGAGAGCTTCAGTTTACTAGGAGATGGTCTTGGTCAGCCAGTGGCATAAACCATTTGATCTCTTTGTTGTCAAAGTTTACTTGCTCAAGAATTCTATTACCATCTAATCAAATGCCATCTGATTATCTTAGTTCTTAGACAATGAAGGAGAATATTTTTCTCCTAAGAAAAGGTTGAAACATTATGAGACATGAATAATCTTTTACAAAACCTTCAAGCTTGTTTATGACACAGAAACATTAAAAGCAGGTGGGGGAGTATAACCAGTCAAAAGCCACTGATGTCCGAGTGCCTCACGTAAAACCTCTATAGGAAGACAAAAATAAATCAAAAATCATGCACGTATCACACACAGTATCACAATCACAGATGTGTAACTGATGTACTGTAATACTCAGTGCTGTTCATTTCTAGCCCCAAGTGGGCCTAAAATTCACCATTACCCATCAACCCATAATTCACCATCAACCCATACTTGGTGGACAGGAAACAGAGGTGAAGGGAATATCAACTATCAAGACAAAAAGAAGGAGGGGCCTTATGCCGTCAAAGAACCCCATCTCAGGAAAACAAACAACAGCATTTGCACAGCTCATGCTGTAGGGGAAAAAGAGAATTATCTGGGAGCACGTGAGAAATGGAGGATGGTTAAACACTGGGAAGGGTTTAGCAGGGAACTTGTGAAGTCTCCACTGTTGGAGATAGTAATAACCAAAACCAGGCACAGCCCTGAGCCACCTCCTATAGTTGACCCCGCTTTGAGCAGAGGGGTTGGACTAGGCAACCTCCAGGGGCCCCTCCTGCCCTCTGTGAAAGAGCCATCAAAGAAAACAGGACTTCCATTCAACACCTGATTTTAAGGACTACGTGTGAATGTAGGAGGAAACACAAGTCATGCAGAGCTTAGCAAAGGAAGGGGAGGATCTCCCCTATTGATGCTCTAAGGCACTGGAAGGGATAAGAAGGTGAAGTAAGTCTAGCCCAGCATAACCACTGGCTCTGCAAAGATGGCAAATAAAGGCCTGGGTAGGACAGTCTTCACAAAGGTGTCCCCAGTGCACACTCATTCTAGCGAAGCTGCAAATGGCTGCCCCGGGGCTGCCACAATCTAGTGCTGACTGTCAGGAAGAAATCCCTTCTGGCAGGCAGAAAGGAGCAGTTTTTCTGCAAGGAATGAGCAGCCAAGAGAAATTTTGCAGCTCTGGGTGAAGCTCAACCACTGCCAGGCTGCTCCCTTCCATCAGCCCA
>NW_010412163.1:0-9022 GCF_000710305.1 Buceros rhinoceros silvestris | reverse complement strand
TCTCCTGTACTCCAGCCACCTGGAGCTGCAGCCCTTCCCTTGGGGTCCTCCACGGCCCTGGAAACGTCATGCTGTTTGGCTTGGCAAGGGCAGTTTTACTATCAGACTCCTTACCAAGGAGGGTGCTCACTCCCTGATTCGGGAAAGTCGCCACAGGCAACCATACACGCTCTGGGCTGGGGTTCACACAAGACCCCGGCACATATCGCTGAGACCTGCTCCCTCCTGTCTCCCCCACTTCTCCCTCCCATGTATCCCACTCTCTCCTGCCCCAGCACGGCCATGCTGCACAGACAGCTGCCTGTTACTACTCTAGAGTTGCTTGAATCCCACTAAATGCTTGTCAAAGTGCCCAGAGAGCTGAAAGTGAGCTCTTTAAATTACATTTGTTGAAAGATCCCTGGTGCCTGTTCCTGCTTTTCGTTTTCAGCAACTTTCCGAAATCACAGTTTGTTTTACAGTGATGTTTTGTTTTTCTTTTCCTGCATCCAACCTATAAGTCATGGATGATGCATATTAAACACATTAAATGGGTTTCAGCGGGGCTGCGCACCATGTGTGCGTAAGGCTGAAGTCTGGGACAACGGCATTTTCATGTTTACTTTCTACTCTGGGAAGCTGTATGTAGTGTGCTGCTCCCTTAGGCACAGCCCTGCATAGACGTTTGGCCTCATTTTAAACCCAAGAGGTTGCATGGAGGGAGGTGGCAAACCCGCCAAGGACACTGCTGAAGAGGAGGAGGAAGCAGCAGAGACTGCTTGACGGAGTAAAGCAGAGCCTGGAAATCAGGACTGCTTGGATAGATGCCTGACCACAGCTGACAACAGGCAAGTCTCTTCACTTCTGTGCTTCTGCTTCCCCATCTGTGAAATGAAGAGAATAAACAAATACGGCACCCTTTCCTCAGGGAAGGTATATAGAGTTCAAAAAGTGTTTTGAGCTCCTCACACTGAACCACTTCTTTGTGTGCAAGGAGCTGTCATGTATTTTTAGGACAGTTTTAATCAGAAGAAGAGCTCCCCCCGTTAAGAAAACTGGAGATTTTTGTTCTTATTATACGTGTTTGACCATGCACCAGTTGTTTTTTTTTTTTTATCCTATGCCTTTCAAATTTTGCTATTAATATGTCATAAGCAAATCGGGGATTGTGTCCAAATTCTAATTCATGGGATTGGAATTAATATCTCTATCAAAATGAAAAAGGGGGAGCAATGGGGGGAAGTCTCGGAAGCCCTGGCGGGTGGTAATAGTTGGACTCAGCTCTCCCGTCCCGGTGACTCATTCTGGGAATGGATAGTGCCTCTGTCCTCTTCAGACATTTAACACCTCCCTAACAAGATTTAGCATCAGCTGGGATGTGTGAACAAATAACATTAAGCAACTTGAGACTTCCTAGAACATCCCTGTCTAAGCCGTGTTAGGGCCTGATCCTGTCAGAGGCGGATGGGAGTTGGAAAGGCTACACGTCGGGCTTTTGGTTATTAATACCAGCAGTGGGGAACTTCGGTTACAAGTTATCCCTCCCAGATCATGTTTCCAAAGATGTAAAGAAGAAAGCAAGGTTCAGAAGACAGCACCCTGCCAAAAGGAGGAATATTTTAAGAAGATCTTTCTGACTCTATCCAGATTATGTGTAAATTTAAGTTACTAAGAGAAAATGAGAACCATTTGTTTAAAGTTCAAATCCTGTCTGGCCTTTTCTAGGCTAGGTTTCAAGCATCCTGTTTTGCCTAATCTCTGTGTCTCAATCCATCACCTTGATACAACTTCCCCATGAGAGATCTCCATAACCCTACCCAAGCAGTTGGACTTGGGAACAAAACCATCAGTGCTGGAGCTCTCTCCTGGCAACTTTTGTTTTGTTGTCAAGTGTTTGAGCACAAGCAGAGTGTGAGATACCCCTAAGCTGTGCGGTTTCAAGTATCTCAGGCTGAGTAGGTGTCAGAAAATTGAGTTAAAACCAAACCCTTTCCTCAGACTTTTCTTACTTTCATCTCCAAGGGAGCTCCATAGGCTGAGTTGGAGCTGTGGATTCCAAAGATCTGATGGAGCCTCAATTCGCCTTTGTAATTTGGCTGTCGCAGCTCTACCACAGTGCAAATTTACAGCAGTTCCACCTCGATGGTGTTGAGACAGAAATCCCAAATTCAGGAGTATATGGGACAGGCTGGAAACAAGTATTCACTATTCGAGGTTTTTTTGTTTGGTTGGTTTTTTTAAAATCAATTTTTTCAACAGTTTTTCTTCTAGATATTGTAAGTAGTTTCCAGATCTGAACTGCGCAAAAGCAATCCAGAATTTATATGTAGATAGTTAAAGGGTTCTGAAGGTTGGCTATTGATTGGAAAAACTTGAGGATTCTATAACAAAACCCTAATGAAAGCAGTGTGGTTTCCTGACATTTCCAGCATACTATAATACGTTCTGCATAATTTATAAGCCCTCAATTTATTTTTCAAAGTCCTGAAAGCTCAACATTTCATTGATATATTCCCTGTGAAACTTGCCTCAACGTATCTTTGGCTTTTTGATGGGGAGCTCTAAAAGGTTAGCCAAACTATAGGCACCGAAGGAAAGTCCATGCTTCTAATAAACCCTACTCCTGCTTTCCAGGGAAAGCCTTGCCTGACCTTTTTTTTTTTTTTTTGGCCATCAGCCCAAATGCACAGCCTCTCCTCCCCATGGACCTCCTGCATGGACCTCCTGGAAGGAAGCTGACACACCACCTCCCTTAACAAATAAGGAGGAGCAGCACACATTGTTTTTCTACCAACAGCTTTTAAGGCAACTCTGGTTAGGCACCTGCAATGCAGCCACGCTCAAGAAGATCAGCTGGATAACTTCTGGTGACACTCATGACAACAAGAAGCATGCCCAGCCAGTCAGAAAAGCAGCGTATATGAGAGACACTGATGAAACAACTCCCATCCGTCAGACAGGGTCAGAATCAGAAGGGAAATGATTAAGTACTGCAGCCGTTGTCAGTCACCTACCAGGTAAAAAGATGAATGTACTCATGAACTTGTTTGCCATTAGTAATAATTTCTTTTCACAATTCAGGCCCTTTTTCATTTCACAAATGTGAAATCAGACCTGTTTCACTTGAGAAAAGCTTTGCTGCAAGCATTTTGACAAATTAGATGATAGCCTGTAGGAACACTGAAACTTTTACAGGCTATGGAGATTTAGGAAGACAAACTGTTGCAGCCTCTGATAACCACACCATCCTGTAGTGATCTGAAGACGGGACAATAAATCAGTGGTTTCCACTATCAGTTGCCATGCTGAGGGGGAAAACGTCTGTGTTTCTGACGTGGTTTTACAAACTAGAACACACAAGGGAGGACACAGCCCAGCCTAAATGATGGGAGCTGAGCAGCCATTTGGTAAATCCAAAAGCCTGTGTCTGTACTGACAGGCAGGGAGTACTTGCTGCCTCCCTCCATGTTCAGGCTCTTCTCCACCCGTTCTCAGAAAACACAGTATGCCTCATGGTGTATCTGCTATATTGGGTGACTGGTGTTGCCCTCAACACATGTCCATCCCTCACAGAAACACCCCTCACCCATGGAGCAGCAATAGAGAGGAGAAAACCTTTTGATCACTCACTCATGGGCATGACTCATCTCATGCCATCAGCCCACAGATGAGGCTGATGGACACACCTACCCCATGGGCCTGCTGAAAGGCTTTTCATGGACTTACAGAACTTCGAGGTCCTGAACAGTACTGGCCATTACTGATGATCACTGAGTGATGACTGAGATGGGTGAGGTTTTCCTGAAAGCCCTGACTCCTGAAATCAACTGCTGACACAAAGATCTCAGTTTTCATTTTAAAAGAAAAAAATTTCTAGCCCTGGTAGGCGCAGAAAAGTCCTCAAGATGTGGCATCTAAGGGGTCCGAACACAGTATACAACACACACAAAAAAGAAATTACGTACTTGAAAAAATCTTACTATTTTACAATTGGTCTTACAATTCATTGTTGAAACGCCTGACATTACATGCTCAGGAGTGGAAGTATCTGCTCCTTGACCTCAGGAAAGGCTTGTAATAGCGACAAGTTATTTCATTAAGATATAGCAGCCATTACACTACAGCAGTCACTTCTAAAATCTTTTCAATTGCCTGAGGTAACTAAATAACGATACTTCATTACTCACAGGTTGCTTAAGTATTCTCTATATTAAGTGCAGGGAAGTCTAGATAACATCTAATTGCAAAGCAAAGCACTGGAAAGTTTTCAGGGTGGCAACTGCATACCTAAATGACATTTATTTATTTAGAAATGCTTAAGACATGCCTTTCACTTATCCTAGGCAGACACAGAGCCTTGAAATCAAAACTCATGCAATATCGCTTGGCTCAGTGCCTGCACTTGGAAGAACTTTTCCAGCACACCCAAACTACGATACTCCTTTCCCAGTTTCTATCACTTATTCATCCTTCTACTGCAGACACCACCCAGAATAAAAAACTGGGATAAGCAGAGAAATCCTTGCATAACAACGAGGCTCCAGATGATTCCATTAAACATGTTACCAAAATAATAAGGAAAAAGATTTACTTCCCCAAGTTTTGCCTGCCATGATTAATTTCAGAGCTAACTGTAGCACAGGTGTAACGAACTGAACATGCGGACTCTTGACTGACACATCGACACAACCGAAGCAACAGCAATTGAGGCTGTGATGTAGCAACAGCACAAGCAAGACAAAGGGGTAGCCCACAACTTACTGTCGAGAATCCTTAGCAAAACTCTGTGGCCAGAAGAGAGAGCTTCAGAATCAACACCTGCAGGGTAGGAAAGCCTGTTATCGTCATTGAGCTGGGATGAGCCACTAAATACAAGCCACAGAATCAATGATTTCTGCACCTCTGATCACACACTTTGCGCTGAGCTGGATTTTTTCAGTGGTTAACATGCTAATACAGGCAAGGCTTTAGCCACAAAGTTCTCTATCACCCCACCCCTATTACACAAATAGGTTTGAGGCCTCTCAAAAGAACCTCTCTAACCCTCACTCTCAGGAACAGCCACTTCGTGTTTCAGATAAGCTGGACCACGTCCGGCAGTGCTCCAGCCCTGTTTGGAACACGCACCTTTAGTGGTAGCTGGTTAAGTACAGAAATCTTTACCACTGCTCATTTTGGGTAAGGCACCTTTCCAAGGGGAGGGAGTTTGTGCTGCTCCCCGCCCGTTTGCGAGGAGCCAGGGAGCGCTACGTTCAGCAGCGTACAAAGCAAAGCCTTCCACTCCAGGCAGGCGCACACACACGATTCCAATATCCTCACTCTGAATTTGGAAGCCACAGCTACTGCTTCAGACCACAGCAACTGAAAACGCCCCAGGGGGAGAGCAGGCGAGAGGCTGAGCTCCTCGGTGCAGAGGCAGGACAACAGTGTGGTTTGGAGACCCGCTGCAACCAGCAGCCGTCGGTGCAGCACATCAAATGGTGCTGGGAAAGCTCTTTGAGGCCAGTGGAGGTACAATGCGGAAAAAGAAAATGAAAGCAGCCTAGTTCTCATCAAGAGAGGCAGTGGGGAGAAGCAGCAGCTGTGGCAGAGGGCTGCTTTTGTCAAACTCTTCAGTCTGGGCAAGAAAGTGATACTTGTCCATAAAGGCAGCAGCGCAGACTTACACTGGCTTCTCCAGACCTTACTGACTGCTGTGGAGCCTCTCTGCTTTGCTCATTTGGTGCCTTGGCTAAACCACTCGGTGATATTGCAGGGAAACAAGAGCCTACATCATCAGGACCTGTTCGGGCAAGTCCAATGTGAGCTTGTTTGGCCTGATCCTCTGTAAAACACCAAAAGTACTGAAAGGCCTTAAAAACATTTGTGCACTTTATCCATATCCAAGAGAGCATGGCTTTAATAAACTCTGCTTTGGAGCACTTTCTGGTGTGCTGTGGGTCTGAGAATTCTCTGTGGTTTGTGACCACATTCTGGTCAGTGTCCAATCTCACTGGTGTTGCTGGCTATACCCATGTAATTTCTGCTAGAATTGAATTTTCCACAGAGCGCAACTTTATAGCCCTCTGGTGTTCCCTGACACATGAAGAGGTTACCGCCACTTTGACCAACTTCTGCATATTCATGCTTTTAATTAAGGTGCAGAATAACATTAACTGAGTCTCTTCAAAGTCCTCTTAAAGTGTTTCACAGGAACCAAATTTATCGTCTTCCCAACAGGAACCAAACTTATTGTCTCCACCTTTTTAACAGCACATTTCCTAAGGTGTCTTGGAGCTCAGATAGAAAGTCAGGATGTGACAGTTTACAATCCAATCACGCGAGAGCCTCATTTCAAGGAAAATAACTACGGTTCATCAGGCTCCAAATGATGCCGGGCAGAGGGGCGGCAGGCGGGGTTGCCCATCGGGGCCCCACCAACCCCATGTCACGATGCCACCAACTGACAACGCAGCAGTCACAATGCCCTGGAGCAGTACAAAAGGGAGCACCCTCCGTGTCCCACTGTCAGAGCTGGCCTGGGGGCAGCCTGAAAAATGTGAGAGGAAGTCCTTGATGAGGCAGTGGAATTACTTGGAGGATACTGGCGGGGGAAGACCAGAGGTGGGATGAGCCTGCTGGAGGTTCTCCACTGCAAGGCCAGCTGTTGGCAGGGCCACGTTCAAAGCTCATCTAAGGGACGGAAATTGTTTTCAGCTAGATAGCAGTGGCAAGACCAAGGGAATACTCTCTTGAGGAGCACTGCAGAGCTCATCATCCTCATCCCCCATGCAGCCAGCGGCAGCAGCCGTAAGAAATGAAATGCACAGTCATTGCAAGGGGTCCTAATGCTTTGGAGCACCCACTGGTGTCCTGCCAGGTGCGAGAAGGATTCTTGTCCCCAAGAGGTCAATCAGGGCAGGGGCATTTGGCCACTCTCAGAAGCCCCTGACATGGCTCCAGGTTGAGGGAGAATAGGGCTTGGGCATCTCCTGGGAGGCAAGACCAGCCTGTGGGCTGAGGAAGCAGGCCTTGCTCACATGCTCAGGGAATAGCCCATCCCCAGCACGGGGGTCAGCAGGGAATTTTCCCCTGGGCCAGACTGGCTCTGGTTCCTGGGGTTTTCCCCTTCCTCTGCAGCATTGAGCACTTGTCAGGGCTCCTCTGCTCCGTTGTGGCTGGGTTCCTGCCTGCTGCTCATGCACCGCGAAGACAGCCTCTCGTGCCCTGCAGCTGGGTGAAGGAAGGTTTATTTCCCCCATGGTGGACTAGCAAGTGCCTACAGAGGATTTTTGCCTTCCTCTGCAGCACTGAGCACGGCCCCTTGCCAGGGCTCCTTTGGGCCATTTTGGCCAGGTGCCTGCCTGTGCTCCATGAAGGGAGAAAGCTCTCTAGACTCCCAGAGCAAGGCTCCCGGGTGGCCCCCAGGGGCTGCTTCTTGTCCTCCATAGCACTGAGCACAGCCCCTTGTCAGGGCTCCTCTGGGCCCTTTCAGTTCGGTTCTTGCTGGCTGCTCTTGTCCCTTCAAGGCACCACTCGTGCCTGGGCTCTCTCCGTCTCTCCTGCCCAGTGCAAGGCTGTGGCAGGAGCGAGCTCTGCTCGTCCCTTGGCTCCATTTCCCCAGGGGTTCTGGTTTGCACAGAGCAGCCTGTGCTTGGGAGGGCTCCAGGCTTTGCTGCCCCATCTGGCGCTGCCGCTTTTCAGCTCTCCCTGTGTGCACTAAAGCACAGAACAGGCACGAGAGCACCTTTCATGCAGCACTGGCCAAGAAGCACAGCGGCTGAGCAAGATCTGAGAGGCAAAAAGTGAATTTGTCATAAATAAGAGACATATGTTGGAAAATACCCTACAGAAGACTTTCAAAATCTGCTTTTTGCAGATTTGTTTAGATGGTCCAATTATTTTGAGACAATCCAGAGCTCTCACCCACATCAGAAGGTACATGTCTCCTTCCCACATGGCAGAGCTAACGCCTAGGATGGGACATGACTGACCATTCAATGCCTTCTGCCTGTGCAGGGATGGGAAGAAATGTCATCAGAGATTTCCTCAGCACGTACTGCTAGGGAAAGGAGGAGATAGCAAGAATACACTAGACTAGAGTAGTAGTAGTACCTACAATGAAGTAGAAGTGACCTACAATGACCACCTCGTCCGACTGTCTGACCACTTCAGAGCTGACCAAAAATTAAAGCACGATTATTAAGAGCGTTGTCCAAATGCCTCTTAAACACTGACAGGCATGAGGCAGGGACCACCTCTCCGGAAGCCTGTTTCAGCGTTTGACCACCCTCTTGGTAAAGAAATGTTTCCTCCGGTGAAGTCCAAACTGTGCACTGTGGCACTGGGTACCAGGGAGGCGAGATGAGTGGAGAAGGATTCCTTCTCAGGAAGCTCTAGAGAGCAGTGAGGCCACCCCTCAGCCTCCACCGATCCAGACTAAAAAAGAATCCCCAGCCACTCCTCAGAGGACATGCCTGCCAGCCCCTTCACCAGCTTTTGTGTCCTCCTCAGGCCACACTCAAGTACCTTAACATAATTTTTCAGTTGTGGAGTTCACAGTACGGGAAAGCAATTAGTACAGCTATAGCTAATTACTTCAGGATGTGCTATTTCAGCATTCATTTGCCTTGTACAGTCTTTCACAAAGAGGAAACTATGGTTGCAAAATGCATGGCCTACCAGTTCATTCTCAAGGGTAACTCAAAGTGTAGGTTTTAGCTCATACATCCCATGTCATTTGAAATACTGGCTGCTCAAAGACTATCTTTTTCCCCAAAGCCCTCTGGACAGACGGCCATCATGGCAAGGGAATTCAAATTCATCTCTATCCTCTGTCTGCCTGCTGATCCATCAGATCCACGTTTCGACACATGCAAGGGTCTGTCTTGTCACACTGAGCTGGCATGAAAATTTTGAGATTCTTTAACTGAATAGACATATAGCCTGGCAGCTTTCTGCACTAACTGCACCAGTTTTGCAAACTAATTACCGAGTGTGTGCTGGTTTTTATCATTCATTTTATTTTTAAAAAGTTCCTGTGTATCTGAGTGATGTCATCAGT
>NW_010412162.1:51677-71536 GCF_000710305.1 Buceros rhinoceros silvestris | reverse complement strand
AAAAAAAAGGAAAAATAAAGGGAAAAAAAGGAAAAAAGGTATGTGTGATCTTTGATTTATATTCTAAAGAGAATAAAGCATTGGTTTAAGTGACAGGGAACAGAAAATGGGGGCAAACATATTCTAAGCATTCTTTTGGCACCAGGGTGATACGAACCATGAATTTCAGTGTTTCTTCTTTCCTGACACTAACCCTCGAATCTACAGCCCCTGTGCCTATTGTTGGGAGGAACTACTGGAAGATGGATACTTTTCAAATTTTCTTGTTCTTCCTCTCCAGTACTTGCTCATATATTTCCATTGTTAATTTCTGTAAGTGTCCTGACTTATCTTAAAACTAATGGTACTCACTACATAAAGAAGAATTACAGCCAGCTGAAACCTCTGAAACTACACTGTTATGGGAGATAGAAAACTTATTTTGGTGGATTCAGACTTTGAAGTCTGTGCAACCACTATGGCAGAATTTGACTCCCAACAGACATACGTTAATGAATTAAACTAGCCTAATTCTGTGTTTTTATATTTTGTGTTGGTCTGTGTTGTTCTGGTCATTCCTGTCTTAGATACCAAGCCTGGATTTCTGTTAACCGGTTTTCTGAAGGTCTTCTTCCTGTGAGTGATGCATATGATCCCTTTTGGAGCATTTTGGCAAGAAATGTAAGGTACATCAAGCAGTTTTGGATAAAATAGCATGCTGTTTAATATTAATGTTGCTTACTCTGTACTATATTTACAGAACTCCTAAGTCAACTCTGAAATTTACTTGAATGAAGAGTTGATAGAAGAAGTAATCTCTTATGTGAACAAACTCCAGAATACCAAGTGGGGAAACAGAAGCTTTATTTCACTAGGATTTATCCAGATTAGTCTGCATTCCATACTCAAGATTATTAAGAATTATCCATAGAGTCATCATTGTATTTAATGCTGGTAACAAGTTTAATCTGGAAAGACTTGGGGAAAATGCACTCATCATTTCCATACCTACCTTGTTATCTTTAATTTGAATTGAGGCCATTAGTTAAGCCTTAGACAATATAATAAATTAAATGACATCATCTGATCATGTGGAACAATGTGCATCAAAATGTGCCATGAAGGTAATTCATTAGATTTTAAGGATAGCAAAACTCAGCAAGGGGAGCATGTGTTTACGTGTGCAGTATGCTGAAGCTGAAGAAACAACTGCTTGAGTGTTGCTTCTTTTGTACTGGCTTACCCACTGAGCTGGTAATTATTCTTGCTTTTTATCTAATCTTTATAAGACAGAAAACAATCTTTTTTCCTACTTTCGTCATTCGCAAATCACACAGAAGAAAGTCTGTGTGTTCTGAATCCATTTCTAATTTTCCCCGACCTTCACAATTAATTTTAAATGTTTTAAATTATATATACACATTATTTAATGCTCTTAAAGAATAATAGTGTCTTTATGAGGCAGTTGTACTGATCTCCTATAGGTAAAGAAAAATCTTGCATGTTCCATAAAAAGAAGTTAGAATATTCAGGAAGGCATTAAAGAAGAAATAGCTGATCCCTGACTTCCCTCAAATGAAGTAAGATGATTATATAAATAACACTGAAAAGCAATAATGACAACTCATTTTAGATTCATAACTGCAAGATGTTTAATAAAATACAATTTTATAATCACAAGCTTGAATTTCAAGAAAGCCTAAATCCCATTAAGAGACTAAAATCCCATTTAGAGAGGCTAAATTCCATTGCATTTCTCTTTAAAAAAATTTTTTTTTTAGTCATTCACTATGGCCATTATTTATTTATAAATCATCTTGAGTATGGAAACTTCATGAAACTTTATAGTGAAATGTGTATAACTGAATGAAATCAATATATTACAAATTCTTCAAAACAAAGACAGTTTCTTTGCTCTGTATCTATACAGAGCTCAGTATTACCAGGGTCCCCAAGCTCATCAGACAAGCAGAGTAACAACACTAGCAGCACCATTAATATTGTATTCCATGAGATAAATTATATTTCTTTAAAATTTTACATTGTACTTTATGAAGTATTGTATACTGCATCTATCAAATGTATTAGATGAGAGCTTTAGTAGTAGTAGTTGCAGTTGTATATATTCCTATATTAGAATTAGAATGCAACAGATTATCATCCCATTTAAATGGAAAAATGCATATATACTAGAAAACACTGAATGCCTTCTTTGCTTCGGTCTTTACAATTAAGGCTGGCCCTCAGGAATCCCAGTCCCTGAAGGCCAGAGAGAAAGTCTAGAAAAAGGAAGATTCTCCCTTAGTCAAAGAGGATTAGGTTAGAGATCATTTAGACAAGCTGGACACCCACAAATCCCTGGCCCTGATGGGACGAACCCACGAGTGCTGAGGGAGCTGGCAGATGTCCTTGCTAAGCTAATTTTTGAAAGGGCGTGGAGAACAGGAGAGATGCCTGAGGACTGGAGGAAAGCCAATGCCACTCTGGTCTTCAAAAAGAACAAAAAGGAGGTTCCAGAAAACTACAGGCCAGTCAGGCTTACCTCTGACTCTGGAAAGGTGATGGAAGAGCTCATTCTGGATGTCATCTCTAAATGTGTGGAGGAAAAGAAGGTTATCATCAGTACCAACATGGATTCACCAAGGGGAAATCATGCTTGACCAATCTGATAGCCTTCTATGATGATGTGACTAGCTGGGTAGATGAGGGGAGAGCCATGGATAGTGTCTACCTTGATTTCAGCAGGGCTTTTGACACTGTGTCCCATAACATCCTCATAGGGAAGTTTATGAAATGTGGGTTAGATGAGTGGACAAAGAGGTGGATTGAGAACTGGATGAATGACAGAGCTCAGAGAGTTGTGATCAGTGGTGCAGAATTTAGCTGAAGGCCTGTAGCTAGCCGTGTTCCCCAGGGGTCAAAACTGGTTGCAGTTTTCTACAACATACTCATCAATGACCTGGGTGAAGTGACAGCGTTACCCTCAGCAAGTTTGCTGATGGTACAAAACTAGGAGGAGTGGCTGACACACCAGAAGGCTGTGCTGCCATTCAGCAAGGTCTGGACAGGCTGGAGAGTTGGATGAAGAGGAACCAAATGAAGTTCAACAAGGGCAAATGTAGGGTCCTGCACGTAGGAAGGAAAAACCCCATGCACCAGTACAGGTTAGGAGTTGACCTGCTGGAAAGCAGCTCTGCAGAGAAGGACCTCATCCTGTTGGACAAGTTAACCATAAGCCAGCAGTGTGCTCTTGTGGCCAAGGAGACCAATGGTATCCTGGGAGGCATGAAGAAGAGCGGAGCCAGAAAGTCGAGGGTTTCTTCTGCTCCTCTATTCTGCCCTGCTGAGGCCATAACTGGAGTATTGTCTCAAATTCTGGCCTCCCCAATTCAAGAGAGATGGAGAACTACCAGAGAGAGTCCAGTGGAGAGCTCCAAAAATGGTTAGGGAACAGGAGTATCTCTCTCATGAGGAAAAGCTGAGAGACTTGGGTGTGTTTAGCCTGGAGAAGAGAAGTCTGAGAGGGGATCTTGACAATGCTTGTAAGTATCTAGAGGGCAGGTGTCAGGAGGATGGGGCCAGACATTTTTCAGTGGTGCCCGGTGACAGGACACGGGGCAACAACCACAAACTGGAACGTAGAAAGTTCCACCTAAACACAGAGAAAATCTTCATCACTTTGAGGGTGGCAGAGCACTGGAATAGGCTGCCTAGAGAAGTTGTGGAGTCTCCTTCTCTGGAGATATTAAAAACATGCCTGGATGTGATCCTGTCCAACCTGCTGTAGGTGAACCTGCTGTAGCAGTGAGGTTGGACGAGGTGATCTCCAGAGGTCACTTCTAACCCCAACCATTTTGTGATTCTATGATTCTATAACACTGGTGTATTCTGGCAATTAAGAAAACAACTGAGAAGAAAAATTATGCTGAATATAGTTCATAATATTACGAATTTGAGTGGTTCTTTTCCGAAATCATTGATGCAAGATAGTGTCTGAGATAACTATGCTTGTAGAATGTATTTTTGGTTTCTCCTTGTAGTAAAACCAGAATTGGATAAAAGACCTGTGGATTATTATAAGTCTGATAACAATCAATACGGAGAAGTGAAATAAGAGAAAAATAAACATTTAGGAGAAAAAAGAGAGGAGGAAGGGAAGAAAAGGAGGAGTGAGAAAAGAGAAAAGAAAGAATGAGAGATGTACAGTAAAGGAAGAAAGCAAAGCCAACCCACCAGTATTTACGTTGAAGATTTCTGCCTGCAGTTATTTTCAGGCTATATCTGTCCGTATCTTCTTGCCATTATATGACCCTTAAGCAGCTCTTGAAATCTTGCAGGTTCTCACTGCCAGGATTTTAAAACATCTCTGAGGTTTGTCCCATAGTTTTATGTCTTACTAGTAACCAATTATTATTCCTCCCATGGAAGATAAGTATTTTTCTTTAGCTTACATAAAAATCTTACAGTCATTTAAATTGTTTGTGTAAGGAAGATGTTGAAAATGCATTTTCAAAGTCTGTTAATAACACTGGCATAGTAATCTCCTCTCCCCATCAAACCATGCTTGAATTCATTTTACTAATATTGAAAATTTCCATGGTACATGTAGATTAAAAGTAAATACATTAATATTGTAATGGTAGTCATCAGTTTTAAAGTAGAATTATGACCACTTTGTGATATAATACATCTAAAATATATTCCAAACCTGAACAACAGAATCAAAAGCCAAAATGAAATGACTCACGTCAAAATGCTGAGAAACAACAAAGCATCCAACATCCAGAAAGGAGTCCAGGGAGACCACATGGCTTGAAACAAAAAGAAGACAAACAGGGTAATGGAAGGCATGCTGTGCAGAACAAGCAAATACAACAGCATACAGTGATGTACAGAAATGACTGAAACACGATATGAAATGCAAGAAAAGGATTAATAAGGCAAACAGGAAAAGGGTCTCCTAAAGTGCCTAATAATAATGACGAAAGGGGAGAAGGAAATAGAAGAACAGTATGGCTAAAGCACGTGTTGCACAAAGCCCATCATTCCAATATTTTTACTTTGACACTTCTTTGAAACAAGTGGGGTTTTGGGGTCTAATCCGAGGCATAAGGCTAAGAAAGCAAAATCTTTGCACTTGGATACCCAAAGGGTATCACTTTGAATCCAAAGGGAGTATTGAACTCATTCCGAGAGCACCGACTTTGCAGAAGTGTAGTGTTTGAATATAGGCATCTTTTAAACTGTTTTCTGTTGGCAATGCAGTGTCATGGCATCTGTTTGACAAGACAGAAGGAGGATGTAGAATAGTAAAAGGAGGCAGAGTAGAGAGTTGTTGGAAGCAGCAGAGTGCCACTAATCTCTTTTCAACAGCAGTTTCATTTACAAAGTGACTCCTAGTGAAATGATGTCAAGCATATTTTGCATTAGCCCAGAAAGCAGAAAAATCTGTAGACTCCAGAAAAATCAGCAGGCTCCAGCTGAATGATGGCTGCACAAGCTGTAAGGAAGTGACTCAGTAGACCCTGAAAGTTTACACATCGTTGGTATGAAAATGATGAACTGATTACTTACAGAAACTTTAATGGCTGTAAGAGATCAAGAAGATGTAGGGCAAGAATTCTGGTGGAAGAGTAAGAATGTCAGACAATGATGAAGGGTACTGAATCCAGTGAAAATTTCACTCTTAAGACCCCATTTCTATTCCTCAAATAGAATTTTTTATTTATATTTAATATTTTATTTATCAAATTCTAACTTTTTTCTAGCTATTCCATAAATAATTGCATTAAAAATAATGATGTCAGAACTGGTAGAAGTATAGATCTGCTAAGCTTATGTTTATTAACATATTGATACAGACTGATGAAAATGCCAGCACCTTATGATTTATCTCTTCTTAAAGAGATACCTCACATTAAAAGCTAGCCAGAAAATGAAGACGTGAGTCCTGGTAAAACAGATGTTAAAATCCTGAGGACGACAAGGAAAGAAAGAGGAAGCCTTTGTATTACTGCTATTTTGCTGCTCTGAAGATTACTGTGAAGGGAAAGCAAAACAGGCTAAAAGGCTGTCTGAAAAAATGACGGGTCAAGGTGAAGGCATCTTCTGTGATGATAAAAGCAGCTGTTCAGGAGTGGTCGGAGGACAAAAGCCTGTGTCTAAGGAAGGTGAACAGCATTTTGTCAGCATGAGAGTACAGAGTTCCCACCAGAGACCACCTGTGAATGGAACAAGTGAACGACCTTCACAAGTCATCAGCTTTCAGGTAGAACCACAGGATTTGGCTTTTCTTACCTCATAATTGTGTCTTAGCATTACCCTTTATCCAGCTATCTCCCAAATATCTGAAAAACAATCTATGATGTAGGCTGGTGCCTGTCACTAATGGAGAGAAGAATTCAACCTTATTTTGATTTAAAGTGTAACCATACAGAGGGCACGGTGGGAATGGTCTGTTTCAACAGTAGGACCAATCTGCAGGTATCATCGTCATGTAACTGCACATGCAACTAGATCATTGCATCAATCCACTATCACAAGTATGATGTGCCACTATCACGGTTGTCCAAACCTAACTTTTAGAAGAATGAAGACTCAAAGAAGCAGTAGGAGTCACTAGAAAAACCAATGGAAACAGAAGATGCCGGGATCAAAAAGCTGTTCATTATTGGGAGCCTTAGTGGAACCAATTTAATTTTTAAATTTCTGTCACTTCATTTTAATTCCAGTTCCCTGCTATTAATGGAGATTAAATTTATAATATTTGTGACAAACTTTGAGGATCCTTTCATTCAACTTAAACAAATCTGTCATTTACATTCCCTGGTTTGTTTTGGGGTTTTTTGTTTGTTTGTTTTTTGGTTGTGGTTTGGGTTTTTTTTTTTTGTGGAAATGCAACATTTTTCACTAATATGAAACACTCCAAATGCTTTGTTACTCTAAGTAGGCACTGTGTATCACTCAGCTGTTCACTTTGTAATGCAGGCTCATTACCATACTCATCGTGAATTATGGAAGTTGCCTAGCTGGCCTTCATTAGCCATCTGGCACTTAAACACTGATTTGTGTTTAAATATAATGTTAGTTTTACAAAAGCACCTGAACATCCACTGGAAACATGGATTTGATCTGTTTCTCAGTATTTTTGCAAGACCTCAGTGATTGTTCCAATCCAATATTTTGCTTTACCTTTATTATTTTATTTACATACATGGATGACATCACACAATTGCATGCATGCTATAACAGAGAGAAATTTTTCCCCTCCTTCTACTGCCTATTCAATAAAGTCGTTGTTTTCTCTGTCCTAGCCAGTGGCTGATTTAATGAAGCCTTGACCAGGGGCAGCTTTTCAGACATGCTTTTCACAAAACAGTGACTTTGGACCCAACATTTTACAGCTTGGCTGTACTGCTTTGGGTACGTTTCTAAATGTCTTTTATAAGTTGCTTCTGAAACATTCAGGAAAAAACGTTTTAAAATTACAATGTTTCAGTAATTCCATAGTAGTGCCCACAAGGTACTTCAGTCTAATCTTAAGGATCTGAAGGAGAAGTATGCAGGTTGAATATAGCTCCTTTTTCCTTTTGAATTCTGTAAAATTGGTTTTGTTCTAGGTCTTGATCGTTCCTAATCTGTGGTAGAAACAAAATAATTTGTAATTACTGCACTATCATTATCAAATATATTAAATCATCAAGGTTTCCAAACACCCATTTAAAAACACTTCCAAGGTATCTCACAAATACTGTATTACGTTAACAGCTTGAAAACTTCTGTAATGTTTGAATCATTCTCTAAAACTCTTGGGGAGTATATTAACTTCAAATTACAATGTCTGCACCTTTAGCAAAGTCTCCATCTTTCTTAGTTGTATTTTTCTTCAAATTATTTGCCTGAGCCTAGTATTTTTTCATAATCTTTTCCAGCTGAACAGTTGCTTTATCTACTTTTTGCTCCTGTGCCATTAAGAAAATTCACCCTAGCATTAACAATGTCTATAGTTCCCCCAAGCCAACAAAGCCCCATATGATGGAAGTCAGAGATGAATCACTTGTTATTAAAGATTTCTACAAAAGAGCTCTGTGAGCAGGTTCCATGTGACCAAGAAAAGTCACTGATCCCTTTAACCCCTTTGCAGTGCTGCCTGGTGAACTGAAATAACAGAGCCCTGTGGTAGATTTATGCACGTGAAGTGGGGCTTATTGGAGAGTGCATGTAAGTATCTTTACCTATAGCTAGGATTCTGAAGGCGATCCGATCTTGCTACCTGATCCCAGATGAACATAGAGGTGACATATCTGGTACTGCCCTTTACAGACTGGTCTAGGACAAATCTTCAGAGCCCTCTTCAGAGCAGTCAAGTTGTTTTGAAGTGAGCTATGCTGTTTCCTTCTGTTTTAATATCCCGTTCTGGTTTTCCACTCAAAAGATACAAACACACTCAAGAGTTTATTGTGTATAAGCTACTGTTTGAGTAGGGTTTGTTGTGTATAAGCCACTGTACTTAGAAGAGTAGGTGGATGTGAAAGCTGCTCAAGTTTTGTCATTGTGCATCAGAAAACAAGAAAGGACATGTGCCATCTTGAGAAAAAAGTAGTTGGAGGACTTAGATGGCAGCATGACTTCCGATGTTTTCTCCCAACATGGTTTTTATCGTGTTTCATATGTGATAATGGGTGAATGCATAGGGTAAACTCTCAATGACTATGCCATACTCTTCCTGAGGCCTCGCTTAGGAAACAAGAGAGCCCTACTAAGAACTTTCAAAGAAGGACTTTTGGCCTCCTCAGGAACTGATCCTAGCAGGAGGTGATGTCTTTGGATTTGCAGATGACTTCAGCAAACCCTGTAGACCAGCTCTGGGTGCTACCCAGGTTAGTGTGCTGTCTGTTTGTCCCATGGCGGCACATGTGCCGTTCAAGACATTAATGAATAATGTTAACTAGATTCTGTTCTTCATTCCTGGGCCAAGCAGCTTTTACTTGTCTACTTACTAGCAGTAAGGGTTTTCTTCTCCCCTCCTGCAAACCTTTTCTCCCTCACACCTGTGAGAGGCGTATGTTTTTAGAGCAGAATACTGTCTAACAGGCATGAAGAGAGAGTGTAAAGCTACTGGCATAATACCCTGGTTATATCACTGTGTTAAAGGGCAGTAGTGCAACAGCAAATCATAGACTTAGTGTAGATAAAAATTAGATATATTCTGTATTGTTCGGATTTAAAGCAGATAAACTCCACTCCCCTGCCTTTCCTCTGAACTATTCTATCAAGTAGCTATATAGACCATTCTTCTGGGAACACGCAATTTGTCTAGAAAATTCCTGATTATTTTGGCCTGGGCCTAAAAGTTAAATGAAACTGGTATTCAGACATAAAGCCAACATAGCTGGACTACCAGTGCTGTCAGTGAAGCTGACAGTAAAGCAATTTTAACATAATTAAACTGTATACAGCAGACACCCTACAAAACCCTCCTTTTAAACTGAATTACCATTTAGATGCTTCGTTAGTGATCTCAGCCAGTATGGCCTATTAACCAGGATTGGGACCATTATGCAAGTATCGTTATGCAAGGGTAGAGATCTGTGAAAATCTGTAAAAATCCCTTTGATCTTCTGACACTTGGTAAAGCTCTCCAGGACTCTGAGCACCTCAGCAAGGTGTAATGTTCACCATCCTCACCAAAACTGACCAGGATTTTGTGTCTAATGTGTACAAAAGGGAGAAAGGGAGAAAGCGTCCTACAAAATGTGTGGGAGCCTGGTCACAGTTTGAGAGTAAAGTTCTACGTGTTTTCCAGACATCAGATTGACAAAATCCACGACCTAGTCTTTAATTTTACATTTCTAGTGAAATAAAGCGAATACACTAGGAACTATTTGTTCGGACACCTCCTTCCTCTGAGGCATTTCCTGCAGTGCTTTCTGTCTGTACAAAGTCCCCCAGAGTCTGTTGAACAGAGGGGTGCTACTGCCGACCCTGGGCAGAGGCAGGCTCCTGGGGAGCTGCTGGCAAAATACCCCTGCATAGCTCTGCTCCTATACCCTGCTCTAGCCCCCTGCTTCTGGCCCCCGCTAGAGGCCCGGGAGGGCAGGCACCTTGATCCCTTTGGGCTTGTTTTTTTATGTCCTCCCACACTTTCACCATACACGAGAGAACTAACCTTATTCCTTGTTTAAATAACATAATTTTAACTAATGCTTTCATTACCTCCTTTCTCATTTCGTTTTCCCATGTCTTAAATTCTACTGACAGTATGAAGAGCACAAAGAGCACACTTTCTGGATGCACTGATGGTATGACAATTGTTTAAAATAAGGCTGTATATGACCAGTTCACTGCAATAGAGGAAATAGATTTCCATTCATAATAAGACCTAATGATTTCTGAGCAATTATCATTATTTGTCAGCCCTGTTCTGCCTTCAGATTCAAAGAAGTCAACACTTCAAATAAAGTATTTCTGCTCGTCGCTGTAGTAATACATACAATTAAGCTTAGGGGCTAATAGGTCTTTGGTTTGTGATGGCATCAATTAGCTATGCTATTCCTTTGGGTAAATTGCCAGAATGATAGAAGCGCAGTTATGGAAAGCAGAAAATTGTTTGCTTAAACGAAACTGTGCTTCTCCATCTTGTATTATTATCATCAGCGGTAGTATTAGTTGTGGAGCAGTAGGAGTAAACATTGTAGGCGTAGGTGTATTTAATAACAAAAGAAAAATCAGCTTGTATGTAATCAATGTGTACTGACATGCTTGCAAACCACACAAGCTAACCTGTAATGAGGTTTCCACAACACTGGTACTTTCTGTTTCTCTTAAGCCAACATGCATTACTTCTTAAATCATATAATATCATAATCATAAATATAGTATGAATTTTCAAATAATCAGAACCGAACAATTAGTAATATGAGCACCTCTTGAAACATAAATTGCCGTTTAGAGCAACTATACTGTTTTCCAAATAATTAAGCCCCTAATGTAAAGCATATACAGAACTTTCAATTACATTTTATAGTGCCTATTGCAAACCACTTTGTTCTACCAGAAAATCACATTCCTTTATGAATTGTCCTGCCACTTTTATTGATCTTTATTGCTTTAGTCACTGTTGCCAAAGCCTGTCTACCTTGTTCAACAAAAAGTACCAGTGTAGCCCTTTCCTTTGAAAAAAGACGCTATATTTTGTCACAGATTAAGGATGTCTTTGTATAAACAGTAGCTACTGCTGATGTGAAACTTGACTAGTTGTTCACATTTTTGATCTGAAGCAATATGCATACATTTTCCAGGAAACACAGTTATTGCATGGATAAACTTCGAATTAATTTCACCATTATTCTGTGCAGCTGCACTTTGTGATTAGGTGGCAGAAGCCAGTAATCACTGGCTCAACACTGCTCCATATTTTGAATTATCTCTTTTTGGGAGTATTTGTGAAAGCTGTTACTGCAGAAATTTTGGGGAGATACTTATGAGAGGTGTCTTAATCATTGCCTTTACTGTGGGTTTGTACAATGGTTTGTGTGCTGTCTTTGGTCTGCAAATTCCTGGAGAATGGCTATTTATTTTGAATCCTTTGTGTATACACTGGTGAAGCAGCAGTCTCTGGAGGACAGCAGTGTTACCACTGCTGAGTGAGATTTGCCTTGTATAATTACCTGTGTGTTCTTTTTGGATACCGCTTGTTCTGCTTAATCTTGCTTGCCAACTCGAGGTGAAAGCACAGTTAAGACCAAGTGTCGTGCTGCATAGTCTCTGTGCTGGCTCTGCAGACTTCCCAGCGAGCCAGAAAAGCTGTCTCTCAGCATTTTAAAATCTTGTCTTAGCCTTATCACAGCACCACTAGCTTTTTCTCACATTCCAAATGAACATCAAACTGTTCAAAGTCTGGGGATCAGCTTCTGCCTCCATCTGTGAACATAACTGAAAATAAATCAAGTAAGAAGTGGCTTGGCCGGCAGAATGTGGACTGTACAAGGAATAGCCTGAACTGGGAAAGAGCTACAGGTTCACTTGGGTAATGGGAGAACAGGCATCACAGCAAGAATATATCTCAAAACTTTCAGTGCTTTCCTTCGCTTTTAACTATTCAGTGAAATACATATACCTATGTGGTAATCCATTTTTAAGCTAGCATTCCTCCCATGTCCCGAGTGTAATATGATTGTTGTGGGCATTATTATCTTCATGAAAAAATACTCCTTCCTTTTTGGAAGTTTTGCAAATTACATATGTATATTTAATATGTAATTCATCATTACATTATGTAAGTTTTTCATCAAATACAGAGCCAGCTGAAACTAAATTGCATCAGAAAGCTTTCTGTAATTATACAGTGTATTTAGATATGTCATACATTATAAAAGAAATTAATCCTCTTGCAACTCAGTAGATTGGACTGGCCTTTAGGTTTCATTGACAATGATCCATAACACTGGTAATTAACTTGCGAAGCCAGTCCATGAATATATGGTAGGAAGTATCTGCTATTTTGAGGAGACAAATTTAAAGAGAAGAGAGCACAGAAAAGGGCACTCTCATTTTTCTGTCATGTTTTGATAGCCCAGAATATCTAAGGAGATGATTGCTTTCATATATAGACAAATACATTTAAGAAAAGCTGCCATGTGGATACTGAATAGTTGAAAAAGGACATCTGGTGATTCACCATTTTAAAAGATTAGTAATTATTTTTGCCTACCACTGCTATCTCACAGTGGTAATATGAGAAACCAATCTGGAAAGTTTCCTATAAAGTTTTGAAGTTTAGCATTCACTTTCAAAAGTGTGTTTCTTGAATTTTCCTTCTTTGTACCTGGGGGAAAAAAAAATTATAGGTGCCAATATGCTGCATTTTAATACCCCTTCCCACATCCCCTCTCTTGCCCAGTAGATCTACCTAAAAGCTAGTTTCTGTGAGGTACAGAATACGGTGGCCAGCCAGCAACAAAATACTTATACATGTACTTCGCTGTCACTGAAACCAGTAGGATTTAAATGCGTTTAAGTCCTTCACCAACAAATGAGCCTTGCATAAATAGGATTCATGTGCAGCATTGTTAAGGAATTCATTCCAACTCATTTTACTTATTCAAGAAGTTTTTTTTAATTTACTGTGTTGTCTACCCTCCTGCAAAAAAGTCATTAGAACTTGCTTTAAATGGTTGTTCATATGAGCTGTGAGGACAATAAAGAGTTACACTTATCACCTGCTCTGAAGAGTGTAAGTGGTAATTAGAAAACTTTGCAACTTTGACTAAGAATGGTCTAAACCAAATTTAAAAAAAAGAAAAAAGAATTTGCCGTTGAATTTGCACGTTTTCTATGTGGACAGCTGTCAGTGGCAGTGAATCCAAAATACACAAACGGTGATGATTGCGGTGATAACATACATGACTGAGGAGACTGAAGATAAACAAGCTGATCTACATTTATTTGGAGACACTGAACAAAGTAAAGTCTTCAGTACTCCTACTTTGCTGAATAAGGTGTAGATCACGTTTCAGTGATGATCCTGAAGGGAAAACAGTGGAGCTGTTTGTTGAAAAAATTGCATCTTAACTGAAACCATGGGTGTAGAGAAAAGAAAGAGGTAGGTGTGGGAAAAGCTCTGGTTACCTGTTACCCAAGGAAAACAGCTCACTGAATGTGGCTGTGGAGGATAATCTGCTTCATAAGGAAAAGTTAAATAGTAATTTATTCCTCACAAATTGGAAAGAAAATAGTTCTGGAAAACACTTTTGCCCTGGGCCACTGAACTATAACGGTGCGCTGAACCCAGCGAGTCAATATAGCCTAGAAAATAAAATACTCTATTTTTATTGGATTGGAGATTACCAAGTCAGTAGAGCCCTTGATTTTATAATTCTCTCAAAAGCCATTACCAGCTAATCACTCACCCTCATCAGGGCCTTGCTACCAAGGACCTCTCTCTCTCTCCTTGACTTCAAGTACTCATGGCCATCACACTTTTTCCTGTTAATAATAAGCTTCTTTGCTCTATTATGTAAGCAACTTTTTTTTTCCTCTCCTTTTTTTTTTTTCTTCTGATTTTATAACTGGTTGGAAGACGTCATTTAAAGTCATAGCAATTGTTCCCAGCCTGAAGAGAAACCTGTTGTTTCTCTTTTGGACTTGAAGAATGGGTTGCATGTCTGATAGCCTGCTTTTTTCCAACAGTATCAGTTAGTATAATATGGGATGTAACCTCTCCCAGCAATTGTTTTCTCATTCTGGTCCACAGGGACTTTAAAATTCATTCAGTACACTTTCTGAATTAAAAATACTATCCCTGTAAGACACAGATGAACACCTGCACTGTTTGTAGAATTATTGCTGTATCTAATGGCAGTCAGTCACTGGGCAGACACTATCTATACTGACAGATGAAAAAGCTTAAAAAAAAAACCTGTAGGAGCATTAATATTGTCATGGGCAGCAAATGCCTATCAACTTACCGTGTTTGGAGATGCGTTCCTAAAAACTGGTCAACATGATAATCATAAAGCTGTTTGGCCAGAGGTAAACCACTGCAAAGAGATTTTTATGTTTATCAGTCACACTTCCATTATAAAACATGAAGGTCTCATACATGGTTTGTCAATACAGTGTTATTTGTACAAAACTTACATTTTTAAAGAGTCCCATATAATGCAAAAGCTAGTAACATAATTTTTTTAAAAAAAATACAGTATTATGAAGTCTGCAATTCATGTAAACATTTTAAAACAAAGCCAAACCCCCGAAACAGCCACAGTAATAAACATCTTGATATAATTTTACTGTTAGACAAGAACCAAATGTTCAAAAAGGAAGAACAGATTTAAGCATGGCCTCCTCATTAGATACATACTATAACTCTTCAGGGGTCTTGTGTTTAGTAGCCAAAAAGGTAGGTGTGAACACCTTTCTGTAAGAGCAGCTCGTTACATGAGTGGTTGCTCCGATTACAAACTACAGAAAATCATGGCTGCAGTGTTTGTTTTCTTTCTTCTTCTTAGTGGAAAATCCTATTCTATCGGTCTAGTCCTGGAAGCACTTATTCCACAGCATTTTAAGTCTTTAGTAATTAAAAGGAAAGCACAGTGTCATACCCTTCACTTCTCTTATTTCTACTTAGAGCTAAGTTTCTTTTAATTTTCTTCTCATAATCATAATCTGAATAGCAGTACAATTAATGGCACACTGAAAGCTGCTGCTAAGAATTCCATTCTGTATTGTACTTTAATGTCAGTCTGGGTGACTAGTTTTCTCTGAATGTGCACAGAACTCAAATATTTGCCCATGGAAATCTGGTAAATCTAGAGCAAACACAAGCACACTATTGAATTTTCCCATGAGCTTTTTAAAGAGAATCTGCTGTAAGAATCTGATTCAGGGTCTAACTTTATCTGAAAAAATAACTAAAGTCCATGAAAACCAAAAACCAACGCTGTTTTTACGCTTATTCAAAGGCTCTCTTGGTAGGCATTGGTTGGTATTTGCCATTCATATTTATTATGAATTTATAATGTATTATTCATTTATTATGTATTTGTATTGTTATGAGTGAATGATACAACACTGTCTCACTGCTGCCCAGCCCCATTCCAAGAGCTCTGCATGTAGTATTGCTCTTTTCCCACCCCCACCACTGATCTCTTTATCCCTCTTCTGCAGCTGCCCTGAGCCTTCCAGTCCTACACTCCCATTCCCTTTCCCCAGGATATACCTCATCTCTGAAAGCCTTAGACTCTTCTTCCAGGGGAATGAAAGAAATAAGGTAGGAGTTCACGACTGCACCTCTAATTTTTGTGAAATTATTACACCTTTTCCTTCCCCTCCTCCTCTCTGCCCTCCCCCTCTTCCTCCCTCTCCCCTTCTGCCATAGGGTAGGAACTACACTAACCGGTTGTTGGGTTTGTTTCATTTGTTTTGTTTAGTTTTGTTTTGTTTTATTATTTTCTGGGTACAAGTGCTCTATCTCAGTGAAGAACCTGGATACTTTTAAAATCTTTGGGCATAAGGAGGAAGAGAAGACAGTAACATTGCGTGACTGATTGATCAATATGCATCACTGTTCAGGCTTACAGCCAAAGCTACTATTAGTCCTATTACACAAACACTGGAGCTTCTGAAGTACACTGTGGAAAAGTGCCATATTCTAAGTCAGTGGGACCTGTAAGACTTGTGAGCCATTGTATGGTCTGAACGGATACACAGTGTGGATTCTGGGTGATAAAGGTGACATGACTTTATGTACTGCAGACTGACATCATTACTGCAGTGAGGAACAACACGTTTTTAACATCCTACAATTCCTCAAGGCTAATTTCCTACCAGTGATAGTCTCTGTGTATGACATAACAAATTTTCTGTCTGGTAGACAGAAAACCTTGCAGTTATGAGTAATGAATTCCTGGCAATTGGGTAATAACTGCTCCCTACACTAATTTGTTAGCAGCAATGTCTGCGGAATGAGATCCTTGCTGGTGTGGGCAGGTGGGGGGAAACAGAGAAGAAGAGGAAGGCAGTGCTATGCTTGTGCATTCTTGTGTGTCTTTGCATGCACATACATGACCGTGCCTGCAGGGATTACTTGAGTCATCAGAAAATCCTCACATGTTCACATTCTGTAAAACACAACTTTTTTCTTACAGTCTATGGAAAGTACAGAAGCCAACTGCGTGAATACTGGATATAATCAGCCATGGAAGTGTCTCACTTTCTCATTTTCTGAAGAGATTATATAATCATTTAGGTGTTTTCTGTTTTTTATACTCAAGCACAATAAAAAGTGCTACAGCATGTTTTTTATCATTTTCTGCTATTTTATCTGTAGACTATAATATTAGAAATGTGTCCAAGTAAGGAGGAAGACTACTTTGTGTTAGACAGTTCTCCATTAGTCATTAAGTAATTTACTTATATTATGGTTTGAATAGCCCTACTAATGTTTGCAGCTTGTGTCTCAGCAATTGTTATATTTTATAGATTCACAATGGTATTTTGAATAGCTACGGGTAAATCTCTGAAGAAAATTAATCACTTTTATCACAAAGGCAATTAGGCTCGCTTGTAAAAATTTTCAAATCTGATTGGAAAGAAGACAATAATAGCAAGTATATCTGATGTTAAAAAGGTTGTTACAATATAGCTTCATTTTTCCTCCTTAGCTTCTGATGTGCTGATAGACTAGCAACTTCTTTTAGGGAAATACCACACAATTTTAAAATAAAGATAGAAAACATCCAGCTGTGCATGTGTATATACTTATGTGTTCTACAAAACTTACTTCTAGAGAGCTCGTAAAAACCGAGGGGAACATGAATACATGATTCTAGGTTGATAATCAGGGCTTTTTGTCATTTCCTTCTTTATTTTTAATAGGTAAGTTAATGACAGAAATAGTTTCAACAAAAGTTTTTACAAAAATGCTGACAAATTTTTCCGATACTAATACACGTATGCATATAGATGCACAGCTGAACATGCTTACGTATGTACATGAATGTGAATATGTATGTGTGCATACAGAGTCATAGAGATGCACAGATGTATATAAGGATCTGCAATGCCCATTCACACTCCAGTGTTTTGGCTCTACTGTCTACAGTAACGTGGCATAAGTCTTCTGAATCTTGATTCAGGTATTTGCCTAATCAAATTGTTTACTTCTGGTTTACAGAAAAAATACTGAAAAATAACTTCAAAAATAATCTCGTAAGTTTTTTAGAGCCTGAATAATTTTGTAATCATATTTTAGAACATGACCCTCAAAACCTTCTATATCTTGAAGTCCAGTGAAGGATTCAATGATAAATATACTGCAGCTTGGAGACAGGAGAGCTGTGAACTCTTCAAATGCTTTGGCAGCAAAGCGATTTGTCAGAAACAATAAAGTACTTAAATATGTCATCCAACATGAAGCAATTGCTCTCTGGGTGAACTTCTCTAAAAATCACACTAAGTCTGTGCTAAATTAATCCATGGGATTTCAAGAACATTACTGGAGGTGAATATGACCTCGTGTATCTGAAGCTATGATTTACCCTAAACTTGCAATCTAGAGACTCTTATCAGCAATTCTAAAGCTCAGAATCTCTCAGCACTGTTTCTGATGGTTACCTGAGGAAATACATCTTGTATAAGAGAAAATCTGCAGGAAACAAAAAGCTTTTGTTGATCGGTGGAAAGATGTCATGTGCTAGTTTTTATGTTATTTTATAACAGTTATTAACACTCAGTTCAAGAGTGCTGTTTAATTATGTAAAATTTGCACAGATTTGCCTTTAATTCCTACGTGTCAAAAGTGATTGATTCTGCATGAGAAGAACGCCTCATGCCCTGGAATGTTCTGCCTTCCTGATCTGCTAAGCACTGGAGGTAGGGACTTCTTGGGAGTTACCTACCACAACTTCGTTGCTCAGTTCTTGGGTTTTGGTTTTTTTTTTTTCGTCTAGGATATTCGCCTGAGACAGGAGACTAGGTTAGATGGACAGGATGCTTGGGCCGATTCATTATAACTGCTCTCATTTTATGTTCTCATAGTCCATTTGAACTCACCTCAGCCCACACACCACATAACACTTCAGGGAGACAGCTGCAGTTAATTACTCCACCTCAATTTGGGGAAAGTTTGACTTGCTGAAGATCGTTTTAACTTAAATCACTGCAAGAAAAGGCACTAACAGACCTCTAGCCTTCATTGCACTGTCATACCTGCATAGTATTCCTCAAAACTGCATGAATAGTCACGTCTCATGAAGGCTGTGTCCTTTTGACAATCTTAGTAAGAGCTGTATTAGAGAAAACTTTCTACTGATGATTTCTCCTTAGTCTCATTTGGAAGACTGGATCTAAAATGCCAAGGGGTCTGGCTGGATGAATGCCACTGACTGCTGAAACTCTCCAAAAGGTACCTCTATTTCCTTAGTCCATACTTGTCGATACATAATTATAGTTTTGAAAAAAATTTCATGATGTTAGCTACTATGAGTGATTATTTTTATTTGTTTACAATTACTTTCAAAAGCTCCCATCATGAATTCAATACCGTGGGTGTAGGACGAGCCTGCTTGGCTGCACTAAACTACATTGGATGGGCAACCTCAGTAAAGTCGCTGGAGCTTCTTGTGTTAAGGTACTGCTCATTGTGAAGAGAACGACTAATCTGAGCATACTGGGGATAAAAATAGGAATGTAAGTAAATTATTTTTTTACTATTATAAAAAATAGTATTAAAGATATATAAAGATTATACTCTCTGATCCGCTCTCATAAATTGGCTGAAATTATGTTAATATTGCAGAAATTCTAAACACAAATTAAACCCATGATTTTCGCTTTTGATAAGAAGATGGCTGCAGAGGTTATTGTTCATATTCTCACACAGATAGTAGAAATAAACCACTCTTAACCACTCAGGTAGAACTATGATTAAATGTTTTGGACAGTCTTGACGTCTGTCAACAAAAGATGTATGTACAAAAGCACATGAACAATAGTTGTTGCAAAAGAAGCAGCTGAAGATGTCACACGCTAGGTACACAAATGCCTACTAGGAAGGTATTGATTTCTGTGTTCAGGGCTATAATTCTTGTCCAATTTTGACATACGTATATACAGATGCCTACCTGCTGAAAATTGATTCTTTAGGATTATTTCAGGAACAAAAATCCTTCCCCATAGAAACATACATTTAGAGGTTCCTGAACTCTCTACTTTCTACTTCTCTTTTTAAAGTGGAAATTTCTCATGATTACAGGATACAGTACAGTGGCTTTTTAAAATTAACCTTGTAGTCCTGCCAAAAGGGGAAAGAAGAGCAAGTGCTGCTGGAGACAGGGGGACTGGCTTTAGGATTAAGGTTATGTCTGCGCAGTGTCTTC
>NW_010412162.1:13121-51571 GCF_000710305.1 Buceros rhinoceros silvestris | reverse complement strand
TCCTGCTGATACACTTACAGACTCTTCAGTCCTGTGGAGATACCATGAGGAATGCCACCTCCATGTGATGGACATAACAGATGACAGCACTTTCATGAATATAGTTAAATATTTTTTCTTTTTGTACACTTTTCATATGTCCTACTGTAACTCAAATAATGTCAAAGGAAACATAGCTAAGTGAGAGGCTCCATAAAGCAGGTTTTTTACAAACTCTTAGTTCTGGAAAAATGCTTCCATGTTTTTTTTCTTTCATTACTTGATCAGGCTACAACTGATTCTTACAAGCATGGCCCCTTGCAAATTTTGCATCTGGACTATTGCAACACTGTATGGGTATAAAAAATCTGATGAAACCACTTTCGTTGTTTAGCTCAAGAAAAGTACTGAATATGTTCAGGAGCTGTGAACAACATGCACTATGTGAAGCACTTCTGTTAAAGCAGAAACTCCACCAGGAACAAAGGGAACAAGAAATACTTGACAGTCAATTCCATAAGCAGAAATATAATCTGAAGAAAATTGTGAAGCTGGTCCTATGCAAGTCTGAGGAATTCCACATCTCAAAAGTTATGCATTCCTACATTTAAAATAGCAGCTAGTGTACCATCTGAGTCTTTTATTATCCAGTGAAGAGAAACCAGGCGTTTGTAAAATACCTCATGTTTGGACCCTGTAACTTGAAAGGATTATCGCCTCTCGCCAGATATCTCTGTCTTGCTCTCACTGTACTGAAAAGTTCAATTGTCTCCCACAAAGGCTAAAGCTAGGTTTGTGAAGAACATATTTTCTCCACAAAGAGGGACACCTCCATTAGATTTCTGTGTGCCAAGCAGAATAACGCCTTCAGGTGTGCTTTTCAAGTGGACTTTTACAAGAAATACACTAAGAATAGGCTCAAGTCTTATCATTATTCATCTATAAAACAGCTGGAGCATACAGAAGCTGTGAATCCAATGCCTGGGACATTTGTGAACCTAAAAGAGCAAATTCTTTCAATGTGTTTACTTAGAAGAAATGACAGTGAACTCAAATTGTGCAGGACAAAAGCCCCACTGAAATTAAAGGGAAAGAACAGCAGTTTGATCGTATTTACATTTCAAACCAAGAACTAAGGACTATCAGAGGACTATCAAAGCCTCACACTATGTAGGTGGAAATATTTTATGCATGCAGATGGTCTATGGTATTTGGCTTGCTGTTACAGTGAAAACAGGTAGTTACATAATGATATCTTACATAAAACTGTTTCTTTTTGACCATTTAGAGTTGTTTTGTTTGTTTTCTTTCACTGTTATGCATCAGTTGAAAAGTACATTTGAGCAACTGATCATTTCAGACAAAGAGTAAATTCTGCCCTGGTAAATGAAGCATTTGGTGCTCAGGGTATCTTTTCTGAAGCTGTTTGAAAATGAAAAAGCTATTATATTGTATCTCAAAACCAGCTTATTAGTTTCCTAACAGGTATGTTGTACAAAGCCTGAACTCCAAAACCACAGTATGAATCATTCTGAAAAATACTAAAAAGTTGTAAACTCTAGTTAGGCATATATACAAACCCCTTCCTGTAAGAGCTACCTATAATTCACTGCCTAATATGGAGTATATTACGCAGATATCTCCATAACACACCAACGGATGATGATAAACATCTTATGAGGAGATGCTAGCCATTAACATGTTGGCATAATAAAAAATTGAGGATAATGATGGCATCTGCTTCCCTGCATTTCTAAGCAGTCAGGAATATTTTTTAATTTGAAGCTCTATTTATGTTTCCTCCTTATTGAATAATGATAGACTCCACACTGAAAAAATATTACTTGTATGGTCTTGTAATTCTTTCTTTGATGTGAAGGGCAACACTTCACTAAAAAAAAGTAGAAAAAGTGTGTGTTGTATCTTTGCAAATGACAAAATGCAAACCCCATTTCTTATAAGCCAGTCCTGTGACTTTTGTGGTTCTGATGCCGGTAGGGAAGAAACCGTTCTGCTCCAAGAGTTCTCTTTTGCTACAGTGTCTGGTGAAGAGCTAGAAATTCTTCTAAGTTTTCTTTTTTTTCTCAGCTAGGTTTTCTGACAGTGGTGATGGGGACACAGGAGGGAAGAAATAAAAAAATGTCTGTCCTATCACTGAGAAATGTTCTGTGAACAATGTAAAACAATCCCATTCTAATTCTTACCAAAACATTGAATCAATCTTTTTGAGCCACTTGGCTCTAATACAGAACTACATCTCTCTGGTAACAAAGGCAGCATGCTGAGGGGATGGAATAGTGGTCTTCATACGAAGTCGCTTTCCAGAGACAACAAGGTGAGTCATGAATTCTACCATCACCAAACCTAGAGTTATGATATTTGCTCATTGCAGTGGGGGTTAGACTAGATGACCTTTGAAGGTCCCTTCCAACCCAAACCATTCTATGGGTCTACACTATGATTCTATGATTTGCTTTTTATAGGTTATTTCAAATGAACGGACATGCTCCTTTTCCTTCCAGCTGCTTAGAAAATTATGGAGCTGTAACATATCATGCAGAGAGACCCTTAAAACAGTCAAGAGGAGAGTCTCCCATGTGTGAAGGAAATCTTCATGTAAAGTTTGCTGTAGAAGGCAGGGTGATTTTACTGAGGAGACTTGAAGGTTTTCAATTGACATGTCCCATGAGGCACATGCTCTTAGCAACTGACACAAGAGAGCGCAAGATTTCAGCCCATCATCATTCTGCCTCTGGAGAGGTCTACTGCCATTTCTTTTGTTCTCCCACCTCCAGAGTGAAGGTTGTGAACCATAATATCTTCTCGAGGTGGTATTTTTGTTCATCATATCACATCACACGACACTATTTAAAAAATATAGCAGTATTTCCCATTTTGGAACAACTTTCTCACAATGATAATAAATTTCAAGGATTACTATTATTGTTTATAAGTTTGCCATTTTTGTATCCTCACCTGACTTCCTGTTTGTGGCAGTCTTGGTCTCTTTATACTACATGTCTGAAGTTACATCTTTCCTGTTGTCACACTGAAGATCAGTTTTTCTTTAGACATTCGAATTTGCTTATGATTGTCTTTTGGTTTACTGTACATGCATTGTTATGCAGTTCATACCTTTCCATTCTTTTAATATAAGTGTAAGAGATCTGTGAGCACACCCATTTGTTTAATGTTGTTGTGTAATGTTTCATAATACTATGGAGCTAAGTCGTTGATGGAGCAATTGTTAGAAAATAAGATTTGTGAGATTCACTGCCATTTCTTTTCCCCATTAACTCACTGTAATAATTCTCACTAATTTGGATTATCTTTAATTTATTTTCTGTTATTTCAGTGTACTGGGTTATTTTATACATACATTTAATTCCTTTAGCACATTTTTTAGTTCCTCTACTGCGGGCAATACTTAAAATATGTCATTAAAAACCCTGAAAATCCTAATCCTATGAAGGCTTTGAAATTCAGATATGTTTTTTTCCATAAGACACAGCCACTCAGGCATGAATGACAAAATGTTACAATTCAATTTATTTTTGTATAATGACATTCATACAAAATTTCATAAATTGCTTCTGAAAGACAAGAATAATAGCAAGATAAAACCTTGCAGAGCTGACAAGTGTCTCTGGTGCATGCAGAAAGTGACAACAAAGTGGTGTGATGGATTAGAAAGAAACGAGTGTTAAAATATAAAAGAGAGATGTAAGTATTCTGTAATTGACTCAATAGAGTAATATTAGTGTCAGGAGGAAGTAACATAACTGGAGAAGGTGAGTGTGGCCCATACTGAGTATGAACAGAGAAGTGATTGAGAGATTAATTAGAGGAAAGAGAGAAAGGGCAAAACCGCCTCATGTGAGAAACCACAAAGAAAAGAATAGTTCTGCATGGTCAAGGCAGAACCAAGAGGAGAACAAGATGAGGGAAGCAGAAGTAAATGGCTCTCAACTGACAGGGATAGGATGGAGGAAATCTAAGGTGAAATTTTCTAAATTAGAAGGGGAAACTTGTATTTGAGGTAGAGACTGGAATTACTCTGAGGTAAACCACTATTCTCTGAAGAAGAAGGATCTGTCTTCAATATTATGAACACTTTAAAATTAGGGATTAATAATTTGGGTGGATTAAGACAGACACTATTGAAATATCCGTGTAACTCTAATAACAAAGGATGGTCATTCTCAAAGAAACTGTGTTCAAGATTTAGAACAGAGGAAGAAGCAAGAGGAAGCAGAAGAGGGACGTAATCAGAACTGTAATCCGTGTAAGTAAGTCTGATAAATTCTTGTAGATTAGTGATTAGATTAGTATGGCTATTTTTCTTCTAGATTCTCACTATATCTAATTTTCCTATATTCTCTCTTTGCTGACCGGTGCAGTTTGCACTGTACTGGCTAGTAATACCAGAGGAGATCTGGCTGAATTCTGTCAGGCTGCAAATGCTGACATTCCTCTTATTCCTTCTCTTTAGCTCCGGAGAGGCACTAGGTCAGCTCACTTGTCCTTCCAGTAACTTCTGTGGTTTTCTTCTCTCAGAAAAGGCAAAAAGAAGTGAACATAAAGCTCTTTCTCCAGATGCATGCGTATCTGCATAGTTTTTAGTCACCAGTCCAGTGACTCTGCTGACCCTTTGGTCAGAGTTTGCTGGGACTGAGCTGGTTGGTGTAACACATCACAGTTAACACACGGAAAAATTCTTGTCAGTGATGGTCAGGTGTTAAGGGACTCAGGTGGTGATGAAACTGCATGAATTGCACCATTGCTGCAATAACAGAGAGGGGGAAAAAAAGGCAGAAATGGGCAGCAGCATAGCAAGAAGAGTTTTTAAGACTTGTAAGGGTAAGTCATGAAAAAAGAATCCTTAAAACTTGGGAGAAATCAGTGTTAGAAGAGAAGGAGAAACACCATCAGTGGTGAAGGAGGGAGCTATAGCTGTGATGATGATAGAGTGATGAACAGCTGCACTATTAAAAAGTTCTCAATCAGTTCAGCGACAGCAGCTACTGTAGTGGGGCTACTTGAAAGAGCACGTACTCTCAGCTTGCTCTATGGTGGGCTACCAAAGTTCCCATTCTGATAAATGGGACGTTGCTACATTGAAAGTATCATCGTTATTAACAAAAAGAAAAGAAAAAAAAAGTGCTCTATGCAGTTTTCAAAGCTGCATAAAACATGATGGGGTACAAATAAAAATTCGCTCTCTACCATGTTTAGGGTACCAAAGAACAGTCTGGCAGCATAATAGCAGGCATGGTAAGAAACCTATTAATAAAAGCTGATCAGTTTCGCCCTCTAGTTAAATGTGATTCTTGCTCCAGTGGAGCCTTTCCTGGAAAAGAGGAAGTTAATACAACATCCTATGCCAGAAAAAAGTTACACTAAAATGAAGAGAAAATGATTTAACAGTAATCCAGTTTCTTAATGATTTTTATTTATTAATTGGAATAATCAATTTAAGGAAAATCTCTCCCCATTTTCTTTTATTATAGTTAATGGCTGAGTTAGATCTGTTATGTAGTCATTCCGAAAAATGTCTGAAGACCACTACATGAATTACACAAAAAGAACTGATTAATTTTGCATCTCTTCCTGCTTTCATAATCTTTGTCAAGTAAATGGAATAATTCGTGCCATTTATGTTTCTTATTACAGTATTTGTCATTAGAATGAGGTGTCAGGAAGCATTTAGACTGTCTCATGTTTTTTAAATTAAAATAGTGCGCCATACTGTTGTAACCTTTTTAACATTCTGCATTTTCCTCTATTCCCTGGTGTTAGTCTCTTTCTCTTGTGAACTTAAGAAGTATGAAGAAGCAAATGGAACAAAACAGTATGTCTCATGAAAATAATTCAAAAGGGAGTATTCATGCAGTGTGGTATTGCAAGCTTCAGTGTGGTATTTCTTCAAAATAAGGTTGCAGATAGGTCAACAGCACTGATAAGACAATACTGTGCTGCACAGTGCTGTGAGAACATGCTGTAATTAGGGGTACGACTCATTGACACAAGATGTGAAGGGTATGCAGGAGTTTTGGACTTTTCTATGAATACCACGTCTATGCAACTGTTATAAAAGTGTTCCTAGTGAACACTGGAAAGGTTAAAAAGTTCTCTTTGAGATTTAAACTAGTATCTGGCTGTGAAACATGAGGATGGAACCTTCAAAGAGGTAATTTAACTCACATTGGCTCAGTAAAAGGCTTTTTTTCATTGAACTACCCAGTACCTACCAATCTTGGAGACAGTATTACATGTCTGAACTGCAATTTTTAACTCACTCATGTGGCTAACAGGAAAAAAGATAGCCTATCATTGTGGTTGAGTCAAACTACATGCAATCATGGTCCATCCATTTCACTGTTAAGAGGAAAAAGAACTGAACAAGCAGTGTAATGAATAATATAATTGCTAACAAGGTTTCTTGAATTTATGTGTAATTTAAAATGCAGCCTGAAGCAGACAATATGACTGCTGACTGCTTGTCTCGCTCATCCTTTCCTTCACAGTTGGATGATGATGGAAAAGTGGTTCCAGAGATCACAAGTGTAGTTAATAAGATTTAAAGCTTCCTGATTAAAGAAAAATATTAGCTGACAGACAGCAAGATGCTCTAGCATATCCTGAATGCTTTCATCCAGTTTTTAGTCACAGAATGGGCTTTTCCTAGAATACAGATATATTTCAAGAGCTACAGACTTACTGTTTCAAAGGAAATACAAACAACTCTTACACGTTAGCTAAGATTGCCAAGGTATTTGTGAGAACAAAGAAATAACAAAACACCTATTCCAGTCGTTAAGACCCGATGATTGTGTTTTATGTCAGTCTTGCAACTCGATGGCACTGAACTGAATATCATTTGCTTCTGATTCAGCCTGGGAAATCTTGCAACTCATACCATAAACTCTTTTCGTCATATTCCTCTTGATTGTCACTGTGATTGATTGTTACTTAACTAAATGATGCTTAAATAAATGATACTTAAATAAATTATTATAATTGGCTTCTAAATTGTGGGTCTTATGAATCTGGATCACAAGTATCACACAGCAGGAGAAAGATATATACAAAGCTCAGAGTGACCAGATAACGGATGACTGGTCCTGAAAGCCGTATGAGATTGAGTACAAGATAAAAAGTCTAATGGAAAGAGGTAATCTACAAAATATATGGTAATTCTGGTGTGAGAGACCTAGTGTTCCTCTGTCTTGACAGCAAAAATGGAAGGAGAACGGCTAACAGTCGATGCATGGTCAAGACTGGTGGACAAGGGAAGGTAGAAGAGAATCAGACAATCCTTTTCAAAGAATGAAATGAAGGCAGGAGCAAGGAAGACCTTTTTTTGCTGTACTGAACTACCTCATCATAAATACTTGCTCCCTGCCCCTCCCCACCTCATTGAAAACAGTTCTTCAAAATGCTGGAAACTGAACAAGCCGGAATACTGGTAGCCTGCTTCTGGATGATGAATGAAAAACAGGGACTATAGCATGTGGCTGTGCTCCCTACGCAAGAGCAGACTGCTGTTTTCTGTTCAGTACGCCCACCAGGACCTCCAGCTCCCTTTGTGCAGATCTGCCTCCTGCATATGCACTTGGATTGGACTATTACATCCTAAGTGTAAAACTGAGCATGTTTCTTTGTCAAACTTCATGAACTTACTTCTGACCCTGCCAGTCTACCGTTCGGCTAGCAAAAGACTACAAACGACTAGAGAAACTCAAGACATCTGTACATGACACTGGCCATTTCATCAATCAGTCTGGTAGAGCCAAATTCCCCTTCATAAATCCACACTGGCTCTGCCCAATACCCCTTCTGTCGTTTTCATGCTTTAATACAGTTTCCAGGAGGAACTGCTGCATAAAGATGCCCATGTCCTAAGGTGAATTTGTCTATCTTGGACTTTTCCAGATTCTCCTACCTGTCTTTTTCAAAGATGTGTTTAACATTTGCCTTTTTCCAGTTATTACTCTTTTTCAATCTTCTCTTTTTTTTAAAATAAATCCATTTCCACTGGCTTTTCTTAAACTAATTTAAGATACTTCCTGTATTTAATTCCTATGTCAGTTTAATTCCTATGTCAATCCAAATACAGTTTCAACCAAATGTAGAATAAAATTTCTGAATGCAATTTATAAAAGGGAAATGCTAAAGAACATGAAAATAATAAATATAAGTTATTTATATTATAAATGATAATATACATAGATAACTGTTGAATAATTTAGACTGACTTTATACTGTCAGATTTTTACATGCTTGTGTGCTTACATATATGTAAAAAAATAATTCTGCAAAACTTCACAAAATTTTAAATAACTTAAAGCCTAAGTGTTTATCTATTGTTTCTTCAACCTTTCATTTAGCCAAAACTAGCTACATCACAAAACTTGGCTGGAGCCAGATAGTCATCATTAATACAGGATTTTCTGTCTATGAAAATAAAATGGATTTATTTCTGCTATATTTAGGAAACAGGTTGTTAGTTGCTGTTGTTGTTCCTATGGTGTGATGAGTCCTAACATGGTACTTCTGTTTACAATATTGGCTTTCAAATAATCATTTTGTGAGTAGGCAACACTCTAGGGGAATTGAAAACACAATGTTAAGTGCTGATAGGAAGATAGATATTCTAAATGGCTTCATGTGTAACGTGTGCCAAACTGAGAGCTGGTCGTGCACTGAAGTAATAGCCATGCATAGCCACTTAATATCAGACATCCTCATAAACGTGGGCAATGGAATCGTCTCTTTCTTATAAAGAGAGGCGTGTATCTGGGAAGAATATAAACTCTGAGATCTGCCATGATTAGAAACTCATTAACTAGTATATTAAACATCTACTTAATTGACTCTTACAGATTTTTTTAGCATTTGCCTCTTAGCATGCTTAGTTTGGTTGATTCTCCTTAAATGGTGGCGTAGAAGGGAAATCAATTACGCAAATGAGATATTTCTTTGATGTTATCTTTTTGTTTATATTAAATCTACCTAAATCTCCTTTCCCTGAACATAGCGCAGGCAAACAGCCACACAAGAAAAACTCAATTTCTGCAATCTTTCTTTCACGCTTGCTTTTGTTGCCTATCTCAAGCTCATGCACATTTGAGCAATCAGCACCCCTAAAAAGGGGGTTTAAGTAGTTTCTAGGTGGTAGCTTATCTTTATATGGATAATTTAACGATATCTAGAATAACATGACATCATGCAAGTCTGAGTTTTACACAACTTCGACTTGCAACAGCTGCAGCTCCACCTGGAACACTGCTGCCTGAATTTCTTCAGCTGTAATTCTCCCCAAGCATTCCCAATCACACGCTGTACATCTCATCAGGTTTCCCATGTGACCTAGTGGTTATCACTACATAAAAAGGCATTTTTGCCCTTTCTGATTAAATTTAATCTACCTGTAAGCTATATCCAGCTCTGTGACTGATGGTAGCAATTAACATTATTCCATATAAGAGTAGCATGCAACACATTACATGATTTTATGCTGAGACAGCTGATCCCTTGAAAGAAAAATCCATAAAGTTCAGATTGGTTCCTGATAGTATCATCAAAGCAGTGTATCTCTTGATGCTGATGTATTCCTCCAGATTCACTGAATACATAGCATGCAGGTAAAAATGCTAGTCAACCTAAAGCAGGTTTCTTGTCACCCACTCACTCCGTTTGAGAGCACACAACAGTGAGATGCGAATTGCTTCAGCTAGATTTACCCCATGCCTTTCCAAAACAAGGCAGGAAGTACACCGTACTCCTAACTGGCACAATTAAACAAAGAGAATAGAAACTCTGCAAGGGGACTTGAAAGTCCCTGATCCTCATTAGTGAGCTTTTAAAATAGTCCGGCATTCCCCATGCCATGTGTCTGCTGAGAATGACTTCCCCAATTCTCATTATGAATGAACACCAGTGCGCTGCGCAGCTCCAGTGCACAGTTGATTAATAAGGTCAGAATTAGAAACTGAGAGCTTTCCTTTTCTTAGCATCTGCTGCAGTTTTCCTTCAACAGGATTTTATCTGCAGATTTTCTGTGATCTGAAAAATAGTACTTACTGGAACAGAACTTACGTATTTTATCAGGTGAGGCCTGAGCACTGTGAGGTATTCTACAGTTTTTTACAAATATTATATAGAGAGGTTTTAATATTTTACATATTTTATATTTATATTTTAATACTTAAGTCTCTTAAGCAGTATAAAATACTTCAGAAAAATGCATTAACTTTCTCAAGAGTAATTCTTTTCAATGGATAATCACTGTATACTCAGACACAATTTTGTTTTCAGAAGGACAGGCCTTGGCTTTATCTGAATTATGAATAAAGCAACTCAATATCTTTCAAGTGTCACAATGCCATCGGTCCGGTAAGGCTGAATTTCTCTTCCTTACAGAGATAAAAGCTGTAAATTTCAAATAAATTCCAAATTATTTTAGCTGGTTACATATTACACAACCTTGTCCCCTCCACTGCAGCCACGGATTTGTGTGTGCAGCTAGCTAACCCTTTATCCAACAGTATCTTTATATTTTACAAACATGTTATCTGGTATTCATTAGCTCTTCCAAATAAAAGCCTGTGCCAAGGATTACAAATGTTTGGGTGGTTTTATTTATTTATTTATTTTAGATTCCTTGCTGCTCTGCCTGAGATTATGCAATTTTTAATTCTGTGATATTAGCTATAGTAAGTGGTCTCTACTTCCAGTTGTTTCATCTTCAACCATCTAAGATTTTTTGTTTGAAAAATTTAATGGAAAACAAACTGAAAACCATAGTAGTCCCCACAAGCTTGGCACATAAAAAAAAGGAAAGATAAATGAAGAGGATTTTATTCATCTGCATCATCAAATGAACCTAGTGCAGAAAGCAGAGTCTGGGGGAATTACAGACTCGCAGAAATATTAGTTGGAAAAAACTCTCCTGCTTGAAGCAGGACTATTACAACACAGGAACTGGATCAGCTGTGACTTTGTCCAGCTGAGTTTTTCTCTGCAGATGGGCTTTCTGGATACCAATACCCCTTCCAGAGCTGCACTGCTTTCCTTCTGAAGAAGTTAATCTTCATGTCCAGTCTGAACTTTCAAGTTGAAACCAATGGCTGCTGCCCCTTGTTTTTCCTTCTGTTTCTACAGAGAAGGATTTTCTTCCGTCATCTTTGAAACATCTGTTCAGGTAGTTGTAGTGGGTTAAATTGCCTCTCAATCTCTGCTTTGCCAGACTAAACAAGACCGATTCTCTCTACTGTTCCTCCTATGTCACATGCTATGTGCCGTTAGCCATCTTGGTAGCCCCATTGGATTCCTTCCAGTTTATCAACATTCGCCTTTAACGGGTGACCCAAAACTGGGCACCATATTCTAGGTGCAGCCTCGCTTTACGACAACTACATCTGCTGGATCAGGCTCTTCCAGGGTGTGGCTCCATTTTCCTGCTTTTGTGCTTAAGATGTACTGTTGCCACATGCTCTGCTGTAACACCCAGGCCCTTTCCACCAGGGATAATGCTTAGTCAGTTTGTTCCCAGTCTTGGCTGACAACAGCGATTTTTCTGTCCCAAGTATAGATCTTTGCCCTTCCTCTGGTAGAACCATCCCTTGTTGATCCAGTCCTCAAGTTTCTCAGGGTCACTCTGGACTGAAGCACTACTGTTGGATGTGCCAGCCACTCCCTCTGATACAGTATTGTCCACAGATTTGCTGCTGATGTGTTCTGTCTTGTCACCCAGGCCACTGATGAAGCCATTGAACAACACAGACCTCAGTACAGATACCTGGCTGTAGGTGTTCCAGCCAGTTGTCAAGCTATTGATTACTTACCTGTGATTCTGGTTGTTGAGCCAATTTTCACTCCATCTAACAGTCTGTTTGTCCTGCCAATCTCAGCTCAGCTTTCAAATGAGAATGCTGCGGAAAGCACCGTCAAAAGCCTTACTACATTCAAGCTGTTTTACATCCACCACCCTCCCCTCATCAACATAGCCAGTCATTTCATTGTAGGAAGCAGTTAGGCTGATCTGGCTGATCAGGTATGGTGACATCAATAGCAGCCTGCTGGAAAAGTTTTACAACCCAGGACAGCTAGTACTGGCTGTCACCTAGGCTGCCACTCTGTCTATTCCTTGGTGTGTGCTGAGAAGGCGGCAGCTGGTGAGCTGAGCCGTGTGTTCCTCCAGTTGTTACCATACCTGTAGCTATTGTTTGTCATTTCACACAGTTTCTGTTGCCTGGTTAATGTGGCATCCAGTGTCTGGTCTCCTGGTAGGCCGTAAAGGGTCTTGTCTGTACTTAGTTTTACAGTGCCAAATAAACTATGTATTAGGTAGGAAGAAATTCCTCACTATGAGGGTGGTGAGGCACTGGAACAGGTTGCCCAGAGAGACTGTGGATGCCCCCTCCCTGGAAGTGTTCAAGGCCAGGCTGGATGGGGTTTGGAGCAATCTGGTTTAGTGGAAGGTGACCCTGCCCATGGTAATGGGGTTGGAACTTGATTATCTTGAAGATCCCTTCCAACTCAAACCACTCTGTGATTCTATGAAAGCTCAATTTTCCTTCGTAAATCCATATTGACTTTTTGCGATTACTTTTTTTATTGTCAAACTAAATTCATAGAAAATATTTTTTAATTTTTGGAGAAACAGTGTCTCAAAAAGACATTTGCAGATAACCAGGTCAGCTTTCAGTTTCCGCTAGATGAGCGTAGAATCCACCTTGCAGTGAAACATTGAGGTATTATATCCGCTGTTCCCACAGGGAAGAGAGTTACTACAGTAGTTTGGAAGCTGGTCATGGAGATTGGTTACCAAACTTTGCAAATGATCTTTGGACTATATGAGGACTCATTACATTAATAATATAGCAAAGTAAGTGCTAGTCAAAGTAGACAAACTACTGTGCATTTAAAATAATAAACTGGCTGGAATCAGCTGCAGAGACACTTTACCAAAGGCGTATCTTGCACAAATACTGCAGTACAACTTGGGACCTGGGCCCCTGGTCAGCTCTCTGAATCATGTTATTTGCTACTTCATTTATCATGGCTTTAAAATACTTAATTCATTTTAATGCACCTTCCTATATGCTATGACCACAGCTATATATTTCCTCGTTGTCTCTAAAATTAACTGGTTAAACCAAGTGGTTTACAGTTCTTATTAAAGGAAAACATATGGGAATAGGAAATCGTTTTACAGTGTCACCATCTTGCAGGCTTTCAGGGAGATACACAACGTTAGAGAAAAAAAAAGGCATGGTGGAGAACATATTCTGCTTTGTAATATAACATTCCTGATGACGTACCAGTCATCATTTTCTGTAATATCAGTAAGAATATCTCTAAATTTTCAGAATAGTGGCTAAACAGACCTCTGTGATTTGAATAATCCAGGTTTCCAATATACTTAAATCTGTTTGCAGGAATTTGACACAGATTGTTTTAACAGAAAAGTGTAAGACAGAAAGCTGTTTCCAAAATTAGACATAGAGTCAAACAAGACACTAGTAAAAATGCTTTCCACTGTACCTAAACCGAGAGACATATAATATATGTGCCCAGTGTTTTCCGGTTATCAACAGCTTCTGATGATGCTGAGAAAATAATTTTCTTATTTTAATTTGTTCATATACTTCAGCCCAAAGATTAGTTCCACAATTAGGAAAGCTGCAGTGAATTTAAGAAGCAGACTTTTTTCATTTTCCTTACCTACATGATGAAAGTGCAAAAAGATAGGACTTCCTAGTTTAAAAAAACTTCATAGGAATATTAATTCCTTCAGTCCACTAACTGTATGTAATAATTAGTTTTCATTACATCAGTTCGAAATAAAAGCTACTAGGATATTAGATATATATGTTATGTTTTACTTAGATTATTTAAATATCTTTTTTTTAATATCATTATTTAAATATCTTTTCAATTATTATTGAAGTACAGCTTTATGTTTTTGTTTTTTAAACTCCATCTCATTTTCTACATTTCTATAATTTCTATGGATACAGATATAAACAAAAAAATGTTAAATATTTTTTGGCATGCAAGCAGAGAAGAATGATTTTCAATAATAAAAGAAGAACACTTACATGTAGCTAAAATTTGTGTTAAATTGTAGAGTTGCTTAGACAAATATTACAGATCCTTCCAGAAAGCAAAAAAGTATCATGCCTACTGTAAATCCTGTATTAGCCATAAACAATGGTTTTACCAGCTAATGAGAATCAACCTTCCTTTGTGAAAGTAACTAAAAATTACTTGTGAAAAACAAGAAAATAAGGTGCATTAGAATAAGATTTCCTGCTTACTGATTTAAATTGCAATTAAAATTATTTAAGTTCCTCCACCCTTCTTCTTTCCTTGCCAGGTTCTACTCTTGCCATTGCAAGTCTGGGAGGCAACGAATGCTCAAAGAAAATGTTTTTTTTTCTCCTGGACTAGTCACACATCGAAGCTGTTTACTGCTTTCAGACATGAACTCTTAAACAGAGCAAGGAAAAGGTCAGAAGAGTGGAGCAACTCGGATGTGTTATCAACTCCTGTTCTTTTTCTGTCCATGCAACTTTGGCAAACAGTTGAAAGGACATTGAGCAATGATGAAATTTTGGTCTTGTTTTCCTTTTTGCCTTTGTTGTTCATCTCAGTCAAACTTTTTGTGGTTTATTAAGATGACTTACATTTTGGCTGACAGCTCCATCCAGCTCTTCGAAAGGAGGCTAGGTTCTCTGTTGCTGTTACAGATATTCACAAAATATTTCACCCTCCTCCATGGAAAATTCAAAGGTTATTTTTCTTTGCTACTGTAAGCAGTATACTGAACTTTCTCACTTGCAAGGTGGTCAGATCCCATCAAAGCAGCTTATGATTGCATTTGTCAGGATTAAACTCAGCTTGAATATGCTCTTCATTCCAGGTAGTAAGTTAGGTCTTACTTTTCCCTCAGGGTGAAAACGTTGTCCTGACTTCAATTCAGCAAAATGGTACTAGATGCAATTTTTCAGCTTGCAGTGACTAACGAAGAATATGAATGGAGTAAACTGAGGTGCAGATATTTTGATAGGGGCTGTTTGCACAGACACTCAGCATCATCACACACCAGCCTCTCTGGAAGTTAGTAATGTCAAGAGCATATTGCTCAGAGGTAAGAACTGGTTGCATGTCAGGTCCAGTAATTACACAGATGTGGGACTAAATAGAAGCAGACTTTTCCCAGGGAATGGCTGAGAAGGCAAGTGCTGCAAATACCACATGCTCTGCCTAAGTGGAGACATTTAGAGACAGCAGTTCCCAGAGAAGCTCTAGAAAACACAGAGGCCGCGCTCTTCAAGTACTCAGTCTGGCATATATCCTCTGAAGTCTGGTGCCAGTAGATGTACTTTCTGGAGCATTTTGGTGACCAGTCCTAATCTGAAGTAAACCCCCTCCTTACTGCCTGTAAGAAAGCTGTCAGGCGCTGTGGCATAAGGCCCTTCCCAACTTCCCCTTCCATTTCATGGTAGGGTGAAAATACTAGTGGGTATTTGATCTCAGGTGACTGTTCAGAGATAATTTACTTTTCCCCTGTGATGACTAAGTAACTATGTGTTGCAGAATGCATTAAATTTCTCAGAGTAAATGTACTGCACCCCATTATTAACTGTGTGCTATTTGGGCACTTTGCCTTTAGCTAGCTGGTTTTAGCAGGCTAGAGACCCATTAAAAATCTTCACTGACTTAAGGTATGATGTTAACCCATAACGCTGACTTCATGCTCACTGGTTTAAAAATGGTTGATGTGTAACTGAGCAGCTGTTTTAACCTGTTTTAACCATCTGTGATACCACATTATGAACAATGAGAGCAATTAGTCTTGTCATTCCTCTCATTTTAATGTCCACCCCTACATTTTGCCTAACCTCTCCATTTGACAGTTATTTACACCTGCCTCACACGTGGATTTAAAAATGTTTAAATAATATGTATTTATAGATATTCTACCAGAACTCCCCTGTAGAGCAAAGCGAAGACAGGGAAGTATTTTTAAATTTTCTTAAACGTGCTGAAGATCATGATGTCACTGACACTCTTGGATATTTACACATTTACTTTTTTTCTTGTGTCATAGGTTACAGACTACAAAGGAAGACAAGTACTGATTTAAATTTTAAATTCTGGTTACATTAAAACCACCCACCCGAATTGTGATCTGATCCTTCATACAGCCATGTAGATTTCATTAGTTTGGATACAAAATACATCAAAGCGGTGCTTGTTTCTATTTGCCCTTTTCTTTTATTGCCCAGAGGACTGGTTGATATTTTCATTATGTGCTTGGTTCTCCTCTGTGTCATGTCCCTTGGGTATCTGGTTAGTCAGGATGTTTTAGCTATACAGTGCTCTTAGCTGTGGATATTCTTTACCAATATGTTAAACATTTAATTGTTTTGCTATTAAATGTGCAGTAGACCCTTAATACAACACAAAAAGCTGTTATAAAGCTCATTATTCTAGGTAAGTCCAACTGAGACAGCAGTACAGGCAGTCCTTAAATCATTCAGACACAAGTCCAGTTATCCATAATGGTACTTTAAATTAATGTTTAAATGCAGAATGGGTATTTAGGTGGATAAGGTGATGAATCAGTGCTTTAACTTCATTAAATCTGTACATTCAATTGAGAAATACAGCAATGGGGATTACAGTCTCAACAAAAAATAATGTATTACATGAATTTACTTTTTACAAAGTATTGCTGAAGTAAAAAATTGCTGTATAAAATAGGAAGTATGACATAAAACATAAGGCACATTGATTTCACAGGCTTACTACATTATTTCTGTTATAAATTTCAATATTGTAATACATTAAAAATCAAAACTGAAAAGTAGATGATTGCTTCATATTACATTGTAACACTTTTATGTATTCAGAAACAAAACAAATATGTTCTCCTTGTAAAGACAGGGGATAAGACAACATGACTACAAACATTATGGATTTTATCTTAGTCTTTTTTTTTGTTTTATTTGTTTTAATTTTTTCAGATTTCTGGAGCAACTTTCTGGATTACAGATAATAGATTTTGCATGGAGGTAATATGGTTTGACAATTTTGTCTCAAATTTTATATGGAAATTTATTTGTATCTTCTATTTTATCTAACAATTTTTCATTTTTTTATAGTAAACAGTTCTACCAAAGCATTTGAAATGCTTTAGTTTGAATTTATGAAATTTATGAAATAATCTGAATACTTCAGCATAATATTAATATGAAGAATCCTAAAAAAACAAGTAAAAGGAATTCTATATGTGAAAATTATTCATGTACATTTTATCAAAACTGAGACAAGTTTGTTTACTAAGGAATCGATTTTTCATGACTCTAGTTAAATTCGGCTATAAAGCATGGTCCCTATATAATTACAAATATTAATGAAAGAGTCACAGAAAGACCCGTCTGTGTTTCCCAAGCAGAATCAAAGTATGGGTCCTAAGACAAGACACTGATATTAATAATATTGTTCAGTTCTGAGAACAATTTGCCATCCTTAGAGCTGATTTGAAGTGTAAATATGAACATACCTGTGTACATGGATTATACCCAAGGCTATGGCATCTATTTGGGGATATTAGTAGTTTATTATTTCAAGCAATAAAAATACTAGATTTTACTCTTATGATATCTGTTTATATCCATATCTACATCTATATCTACATCTGAATCCATGTCTGGATTTATATTCATATCTGTACCTCATAAAGTAAGCTGTATATTTGATGGATATTTTTATTCAGATATTTTTATTAATGACTTGTTCACACTTCAATATGTAGCAGGTACAGAGCAGAAAACTAACTTCTCATTCAAATTTCTATTTAGTGTAGCTGAATTTCAGTTCAAAAAATCAAATTAAAATCTAATTGAGTTACAAAAATAATTTCATGCTTATTTTGCATCATTCATCAATTATTTTTAATTTTGGTTTATTTTCAGCCTTTTTATTTTCTATGATCAGTCGTGAGTTTAGTCAATATCAGCAGGCAAAATCCGAAGCACAGTTTACACACATTAACAAAACTTCAACGACTTCAACGATTTTAATTCAAACAATATCACATGGTATATGTCGGTAATATATGTGTGTGTGTGTGTGTGTGTGTGTATAAAACAAGCAAGTTAGCCTGGTTTTTTTATTTACAGTAATCTAAAAGCATTTTATAAAAGACGTGTCACATGATATGTTGGATTCATTCTTACTCTGAATATCATACACCAAAAGATGTTAGAGTGATTAACTGAGTGTGTTAATTCTTCACATCTAGAAATTAAAAGTCCTTTCTGAAATGGTCCGACTCAACCTTACCTCAGTGAAAAGAAGCTTGATTAACCAACTGTATGTCATTCATGCAGGTGCATGTCTATGTAGGGTGGTGCTACCCTACAGAGTTGTTGAAACTGTGTCCTCGTGAGGTCTTTAAGGATTTTTAAAGATGTGGTTAGTTCTTGAACAGTGTAATACAAGTTTGCATGCATGTATTTAGTCATGAAGTAGTCATATGAAACTACTATGCCAAACCAGATGTGCTTTTAAAAATAGCAGTTTCAAGAGTACAAGAACAATCAAAATACAACATGGGCAGCAGCACAGCACCTACTTAACAGTCTGACTAGAAAAGTCACTCCTGTTCCACGCTGTATGCCCTCTCCTTTATCGGGTTGTTTTGTTCTCACAGCAGTATTTCTGACAACAATAGGCAGTACTGTGAAATCACCTCTGGCAGCCCCTGTTGAGCTGTGCCTAGGCTATCAGCCCTGCAGCCAAAAACCTGGCATCAATCCATCTCAAGGTCTTGAAAAATCTGCTCAGAGTAGAAATAAGGACACGACAATAAGCTTGATAGGTGATTGACATCCTGAATGACAGCAAAGAGGCTGACAGGACTAGGAAACACAATGGTAATGGAAGACTGCAATTACCCTTATGTAGTTTGAACAGATGTCCTATCAGGTCACGAAGCTGAGACTAAATCCTTCGACAACATAAAGGACCGCTTTGTGGAGCAGTTAGACAGGGAACCTCAACAGAAGAAGCAACAACTCAGCTGGACCTGTGTGCAAGACCTTGTTCATAGTATTACTGTACAAAGTCACATTTATCACAGGGTACTGGCACTTGATATCCCCTGCAGGATCTACAAAGGCAAAAAGTCTTATGCTTATATCAAAGTTGGATTAAAATGAGATTTGTTAAGAAAGGATAGACAAAAAAATATCTTTGTAGGTGATATAGACAATTAAAAACCACACTAAGGAAGGCACAGAGCAAATATATACTATTTCTCACAAAAAAAAAAAAAAAAAAAAAAAAAAAAAGAAGGAAAAAAAAGACCCTTTAGGAATCCTGTAAGAAAGTCTGCATGCCTGAACTGCAGAGGTAAAGGTGTACTCTAAATGCACAAAGTGGAAAGAATTGTGAGTTCTTCTAAGTTCAGTATAGAAACATAAGACGGGTCAAAAAACATCTTGAGGAACATGCAGAACTAGTGATAGGCAGAGGGCTGATAGATGAGATTACAGAACATGTTGGCAATATGGGCTAAACCAATTAATAATGGGTTGCTAGGACTCGATAGTATGGACCTCTCAGGTTCCATATGGACAGTAGGAATCGCCAACCATGCAGTGTAACATCTTACTTCAAACTGCCTATGTACCAGAGGACTGGAAAGCAGGTAATGTGATGCTAACTTTTTAAAAGATTCCAGCAGAGTAAAAAAGATTCCAGAACTGAGTAACCCGTATGAGACAAATGAGCAGAACTGTTTTTAAAGAATGAAATTTATTGGCACATGGATGTATCCAACACATTGAGGAAGAGTCAACCCAACTTTGTGAAGAGAAGTCACATCTCACAAAACACTGGGGTTCTCTATAGTAACCAATGTTCACATGGCTGCCAAACTACTGGCACCACAGGCACGTATATGAAGTAATCTATCATAAGACTCTGGGACAGCACACAGTTAAAAGGTAGAAAACTAATGGTCAGAATATACACTCAACTTTCACACACACACAACGAATGTTTGGAAGTCCTCCTTCATACAATATGAACTTACTTCTACAGAATATTGTGCAGAACAAAAATCTCCACGTGCTCAAAAGGGATTAGAAAAATCTGTAATACTTGCATGTACTTGTGGTTTGAACTAAATCTTTCAAATATTAAAGAAAGGCAAATAAAAAAACTTTTATCAAAAGTCACTATGTTCACATGGATAGGACTTCCAAGTTTCCATATCCATGAAGTGGGGCTGAATAGTTCAGGGAAGTGCAGTATATGGAGATCACTTACGTACTGTTTATACAACACTTATATTGTTATATTAAATGCTCAGTTAGAAAAAGAAGAACCAAAAAAGAAGCTTATAATGGTCTTTTTCTTAATACGTCTGTGAGTTCTTTATAGGCTTCAATCAGTGCTCCTCTTTACCTAGCAGTCAAACTCAAGACATAATTAGAGACAAGTCTTATCTTCCCTGAGCCATCAAAACCACCGATTAGATTTTTCCATGTCTGAGAAGTCAGAAGAAGTATTTGACTTTTCAAAAGATTATAAATCTTTTCTTGAGAATGCATACGCGAATAGTTTTTAAGATCGTTGCTATTCCCTTCTCTTCCAAAGAAACAACAGAGGAAAAGTAAGAGCTTATGAAAACACAAATTAAAGGTTTACATGACCGGCAAGCAGAATCAATCCTGGTCAGACTGAACGCACTTCTGCTTTCTCACTCCATGCACTGAAGCACATAGGGGTCAGGGCTCGGGCTTGGTGAAGGATGGAGGAGACATTTGATATTATAAACTGTGGAATGGATTCCACCTGCCAAAGGCTGACATCTAGCTGATGGTCTTCTTAAAGAAGATGATTAGGCAGTACAGTCTGCTAAAGTAGTTTAATGTCTCTTCCTCTACCTGCACACGGTGATGTGTCAAACAGCAGGCATTCCCACAACTCTCTACGTGTAATGAGAAGGTATGGAAATACTTTTCTTCTTATGCATATGTGCAGTCAACACCTACAGACTACAGCTATCCACAGGCAGAATCCACAAATCCGATCCCCGCAGCTCTTACGACTATCATCCTGCAAAAGATTCTACTTCTGTCCTCACAGGGCTTTGCACAGGGCAGAGATGGCCAACCAAAGGAGAAACGTGTGGATTTTCTGGGGAATAGCAAACTGCCTGAAATTCAAGGGATCACGGAATAGATTGTATTTGAGGATTAAGATATTTTCTCCCTTCTATTTGTAATCCCATCAAGATTAAGGATGTTCAACAGCTCAACCATTCAACAGTGTTCAACCGTACAATTAAAATGATTTTAAAAATGGCTTTCTCACTATTTTTCTAGTGAGCGAGAAAATTGAGTGTGCAAAAACAACAGAAGTGTGGCATGCGATACACATAGAACAATGAGTTTCATGCTCTCTCACTTGTTTGAGGTGCCTGAATTGGCTGCATCAATATTTGTAAGAAAAAATAAATATTCTGAGATCTAAATAGGCTATTGCCTACATTTCATGTCTCGGAAATCAGATCTGAGGGAAAAATTTTAATCATGTTTAAAGTGATGAATATTGAAAAATCTCTAAAGCCCCTGAATTGTTTGCACAGAGTCAATATCACTAAGGCAAAGCATCACGTAGAAGATTTATGGGACTGTAATAGGAAATTAAACCTAAATTGATTCAACAAATTACTGCACATAAGAACAAGCTGAATAATTTAAAAAATCAATATAAATAATTTGAGTAACTGGGGAAAAGTGTTGCGTAGGTTAATGTTTATTGCACATCTATTTAGTGACTATCTGGAAGCAATAATTGTTGAATTAAGATGAATATCAGATTTTTCTTAAGTGTATGAGGGGAGAGAGGGTAAGAAACAGAGGCAGATAGTTTCCATGTGAGAACTGTGCTACACAGTACTAATGACTGGAGTACATTTTTGCAGAGGAACATCTGCAAAATTTAAGTCCCTGCCTGTTTTTCATGCTATTTCTGTGCACTAAGAGAAACATTGCAGATACAAACTTAGAAAAGTCCTGGGATGTAAAGTCATTTGAATTCAAAAATTATTGGACTCAAAACAAGCATTTAGTAGCACAGATGAACAAAGATTTATTTGGACAATGAATGCATTCATTTATTAATTTAATTTCAAACATGGCAATTACTCATGTACTTTAGGATTCAATTGCAGACCGGCTGGAAAAAAGGATCAGAAAGACACTCATATTAAAAATATATTAAAAATATTAAAATTATAAATTTTAAAAAGTCTTTATTTCCTGAAATGATACCCACAATGCTTAGGAAAACTAATTTAATATTGGTTTGGATTTTAGGAAAAAAAAAATAAAAATATGGTTCACCATCATAAAGTATTACATGGGTTCACGCTGGCAAATGATTGCTTCTGTTTTCTAATATTACTTCTTCAGGATTAGCTAAGGGCCACTTAGGAAGAAGTGTGCTGCACATCCCAGCTGACTTGAATAATTTTGTTTGATATTTTTGCACTCAGCTAATTCAGGGTATTTTGTATCTTCTGAACTTAAAGGCTTAAGTCCTGTCTTCTCTGAGCCCTCCAGAGAGAAGGGAAAATCAAGTAAAATCATTATTCCTAGTTCTGTATTATTCTGTGGAAGCAACTGCATGGAATTTGTGTGGACTGTGATAATAATTTTAGGGAAAAGCAAAGACAAATAACTAAGAAGTTTTATAACATTGGGGATTCTCCGAATGCAAGCTTGGAGCACAGTGAAAATGGTCCATTACAAAGACCTCTAGGTTGGCTCCAGTAGTTACTCTGTTTAATTAACATCATGAAAACTAACTAAACTACAAGCCTGTGGACTTGATTACAGTTATGTGGAAAATAATAGAAAAAATGACAAAGTCTAAAGACCCAACATACAGAAAACTTCAGACATGAACAGGAAGGTATTAATGCAGATTTGGAGATCTGTGCAGAACATGATTATATTCTTTGCAGATGTAATAGTTCACATAGGCACATCTGTTCATTTACCGCTAGGCTGTAGTTTATTAATGAACATTCATAATGAATTCCTGAAGGGGAAAGAAGATGTCTCACTGTTGTGCTGGATTTCTTTAATTATCTCATTTTCAGTGAAATAAAAATTCAGTGGAAAAAATCTATCCATATTTCATTAAGGCATTTGATACTGTACTTAAGAACAGCATCATATTCAAGAAAAACTAGAATGCCACAAAGAAATTGAGAACATATTAGTTAAAGAGATGATGCACAGTGAAAGAGAGGCCCGCAGTACCTTTGGATAGCCACTTTCAGGTTGTCCACCAGACTGGTGTCGCTGTCCAGACAGGCAGCACAGCTGTAGCGGTTACCCCATGCTTGTGTGAAAAGCACTTCTGAGAGCGGGCCGGACTCTGACTATGCTGCGAGTGGGGCAGGAGTTGCCCACCCTGCAAGGCTCCACGAGGGCTGCACAGCTGCGTGCATGAGAGGGAAACGGAGAGCAGAACGCTCACAGGTGCACGTACTGCCTGCCAGTGACCTGAAATAGTTCAAGACCGGGAGACACCATAAGTGTGAATCATTTCCTCTGATTTGTCCCTTCTGACAAGAACACCTGTGTAAATCACTGGCTGATCGCAGGGCACATTACAGTGAGGGCAATTACCCCTGTGGTGGCGCGGGGTGAAACCGTAACTGAGGAAAAGCGAAGTGAGCTACCAGAAGCCTCCAAGGGGAACAGGGGTAGAGGTCTGCTGAAAACCTCCTTTGCCCAGCCTGGCAACCCGTGCCACAGCCAGGGTGCAGAACTGATGGGCCCCACACTCATGGACGGACAGAAAAGGGAGGGAATGCAGTCATGTATAGCACCCAGCAGGAAAGTAAGCCTTCACAGAAATAATTTCAAAAGAGATGTGGTAGGCAAGAAGCAGGATGTTTACAAGTTCATTTTCAGTGTATCAAGAAAAGATTAAAAAATGCAAGGAGTTAAGAGCTGGACAGTTAAATTCACGGTTTTTTGGTTTGGTCAGTTTTGGGGTGGGGGGGGAGTTGTTTTTGGGGGTTTTTTTTGGTTGTTGTGGGGGTTTTTTTTGACATCTTTTCTAAAAGAAGTTCTGTAAAAGGCTGCTTTTAGAAGAAGATATTTAGGGAAAAAATTTATTCTCAGTTAAGAACTTTTCAACATACAAAGATTTTTGTCTTATACAGAGCTTACACAGAATAAGACATCTACAGCCCAAACAGGCCAGTCGCTTCAGGAGTGAAATGTTAAATCCGTTTCTGTAGACATCTGTCCCCTGCCTAGAAACCTTCTTTTTCCATAGAAACATGGCTCAATTTGGGATCCATTATTCAAGATGTTCACTGCCAACGGTGGCACACCATGGAGTAGGCAAAGATATCCATCTTTAATAACATTTATGTCCCTGAATAACCTTCCGTTTTAACCTTTCCTGCCTGCAGCTTGGACAATTTCCACTCCTTTTCCCTTTCAGGTCTACCACATAGGAAAAAGAAAAGCACCGTATTGAGGAGCTGGATACAGTAATTTTTTTGAAAATTGAAGCTTTTGGTGTTGATACACTAAGTTATATAATCGGGTTCTCCCAATGGTTTGTTGCTGTGAAAAGAATGAAAAGATGACTTTCCAAAGGTGTTCTTGCTTCAAAATCAGCCAGGAAAGGTCAGTAATTTATTATTGCTTCACTAAGGCTAGGTTAAAGGTCATGAAAGCAAGCAATAAGAGGAAAGAAAATCATAAACAAGACTGAAATGTAAGATATGTCTTTTTAAATTAACCATCACAAGGTGCCACCTGAGCAGCTTTATAAAGTACTGTATTGTACTTCTGTTTTGTAGGATGTATGAGGTACATTCCACTGCTTTTTTCCTATCTTATTAACATTCTTTTATTCAGGTTTCTTTGTGGACATAAATGACCTTGAAGGGAGTGTTCGATTTCAAAAGTACCTAAATTCGCTGATAATGCCAAATTGGGCTGGACCAGTAAACAGAAGATAGAGCCATCATTTTAAAATTATCAGATTGGATAAGGCTTGGAGGCTGATAAAGTAGCTCATTCAGATTAGCATGGAGAAGTGCAAAATAATGAAACAGATCACTAGAAACAATCATAGTTTCTCTGGGCTAAAATATTACAAGTTTCAGAATTGGGAACCAACAGACAATTTAAGAGAGATTGATGGTAATTAAGACTGCAGTTCTGCAATTTTGCAGTATTACTTTCAAGAATTTTCTGTTTCTTTTCTGAAAACAAGAGGAACGTGGGTCAAAATTATCTTTCACAAATGAGACCAAAGATGATGTATGAATGGAAAACATCAGGTCTAGGAAATTACCTATCCATTTTGTTTTCTTTTACCAATTAAGCAACCTCTGGATTAACTTGAAAGTTGCGATCTCTTCCAGCAGTACCAAGAGATTGGTTTGCTCTGAAAGCAGCATAAAAATGATGATTACATTCTTTGATCTAGCAAGAGGAACGAATATTTCCAGTTTCCTCACCAAAATTTCTGAGACACTCCTGACTCTGCAACCTATATGTTTGACAGTAAGGTAAAAGAAGTCCACCGTGCCCAGCAATTGTTATCGTTTATACTCTAACGCTTAGGAGTCCCAGTCACGAACCAGGTCTCACTTTGCCATTCTCAAGATAAGCACCTGTGTCAACTACGAATGACTTATTAAAGAATATTTGATTTATATGCATACCTTTCAATGACAGAGAAGATCTGAGGATAACTCATCTTGTTTAACAAACACGAAGAAATGCTGCTGCTGTGCAACCAGTGCTCTGTGTCCCGGGGTGAAGTTACACAAGACAGTTGAACTGATTCAAGAGGAGGAGAACCTGCTTCCTCTGCCTCCTCCTGCCCTTGGATCCCACGTCCATTTTCACAGCCACAGTTTTTCCCTCCCTGTTTTGGTCAGTCTCTAGCCCCACTCCCACACTGCTTCAACGCAGAAGCACGGCAGGCAGGTATTCGGTTCACTATTCATTTGTTTTCTCTCGGTTTAGGTAACCAAATTGGCATTGCACAAGGCTGTTGAGGCTGGCAGAAGGCAGGTGTGGAGGAGGAAGCCTGAAGCCAGGAGCAAGGTGTGGGAGATGCTGCTGCTTGTGGAAAATCATTCTGTTGCTGTGAGCCACAGAGGATAATTGCATGTGCAGTCCCTTCTCTAGCTTCTCTATGCAAGAGACTTGTGCACCAAATGAAATGGGTGTTGCACAACATCAGAGAATACATGGCAATGTTGCACTTCCCTGTGAAAAAAATACACAGTTTCTAACACATGGGAGTCAAGTATTAGTGTTTGTACTGGGCTGTTTACCTGTCATATTTAAATCATCAAGTAAAACAGAACTGTTGACCCATTTCTTTCCATCTGTGAAAGAAAGTTAGTCTGTCCTTCGTATCTCCTAGCTACTCATCGTATTTTAATATTGTCATCATTTTAACAGTCATCATCATCATATTTTAATGTTGTCTAACTTGGATATTTTTAAATATGAGAAATGTTCCAAGTCAATCAACACTTCTTAATTTAATTGGAAGAGTGGTAAGGATTTAAACAACTAGAAATGCAAGCTTAGTTTCATTAAAATAATGCCTTCAAGTCTTTCTGCTTTTAGTTTATAACCGGGTCAAAAAAAAAAAATATTAGATGTGATTTATTCCTTTAAATAATCTGAACTCAACCCTGCCATATTTCAATTAATAAAATAAACTAAGTCTTTTTATTTGTTTCTGATGTTAATGGAAGGCATTGGTTTATTTAAAGGCAGTGAAATACGTTTAAAATAGTCAAGGAAGAAACTGAATGATTCTTTGGAGAAATATGGAAGCAAACCCAAATGAATCTTTCATTTCCAGCTATTGCTCCCTCCCTGCTGTAAAACATAACGTACTGTCAATAAAACATATTGACAACATAAGTCTGTAAAGAGTTAAAAATGCATTATATAAAGTCCAAGCAAGTCCTATTTCCTGACTAATAGTACACCTGGAGCACACTCCAGAGATTTAATTGTGTATTGGGCTGCTTCAAAAGTTAGTGACAAAGATAGGTAAGAATGTACCTGCCACATTTTATGTCAAGTTTCTGATGCTAGACAGCAAACTGGAGGCGAGCAGCTTCTGGTGAATGTATATAGTGCTGGAGCATTCTTTGACCCGATCCTGAAAACAACTGACCCAGCACACCTGCTCTAACTAAGGGAATTGGCTGTAACTCTGTAGGACAGGAGCACGCAAAGCTTTTAACTCTGCTGCTTCATGCAGAAAATTAATGAAAATTGCTTTTCATCCTCAGAGTGAAGAGCAACAGTAATAGTAACAGTAGACCAACCAGTCTGCCTGAAACTGTGGGAGTTTTTGCACCCATAGAAGTGCCTTCACACCCTGGGCTGGGGCTGCCCCTGCCTGCCCCTGTGGCCTGCCCGGATCCCTGCCTGCCTGACAGGGAGCATCCCTCAACCCCCAGAGAGCAGTCTGGTACCATCCACGTGGGCTGTGGAGATGGGAGAATTTGCAGCGCTGACAGACATGAAGAGAAATAAGCAATAAGGGTGAGGCAAAATGGTGATATTTTTTATTTTTTTCAGGATACATTTCAGTTTGATTAGCTTTACCATCCACACTGATACTTTCGCTGACAGACATAAAGAGAAATAAGCAATAAGGGTGAGGCAAAATGGTGATATTTTTTATTTTTTTCAGGATACATTTCAGTTTGATTAGCTTTACCATCCACACTGATACTTTCTAGGTGAACGTAGAAGAGCAGAACACAGATTTGCTGTGGCAGGTGTTTAGAGTCATGTAAATCCAGGTGAAGTCTTCTTTTATAGCTTAAGATTTTGTCTGGATGCACGACTTAACTAAACCACCAAACTTGCTACATGGTGACCTATCACAGGTTTTAGATATCTGGGGGTGGGCCTGATGAAGTGTCTACTAAAATAAGACAAACAGGCAAACAGGAATAGAATGGATCTGCAGGTGGGCTTACTGCATCAAGACATAACTATGGGACCTTAATGCATTGGCAGGTTTATATTTTCAAGGGAATGGAGAGAACAATGTTGAGAAATTACCTTTACAGATTCATTAGTAACACTAAAAAAGGGGGCACATCTAAGGTAAATTTTGAAATTCAAAACACTTTTAAAATAATAAAAAAAGTATTACAGACTTTTCCAAGGAATAGAGTCAGATTTTAGTATAAGATTGGAAGAATTGAAAGTGAACATTCAGTGCCACTTCACCACAAAATAATGATAAGCAAAAACAGTAAATAAAAACGATCAGCAGATATCATTCTTGAATTTGCAAAACAATAACTTACTTGGCTGGTGAAATAGAAAGTTTAATTACAGTGGATGTTCATTTTGAGGTGGTTCATTTTATTCATTTTCATTTTTATACTTCCTTAAAAATTATTTTGCATAACATTTAACAAACATTTGATGTTTTAATTTTATGTCATAAACAAATGTTCAGACACAATACAGGATAACTTAAACAAAGGAAAACTGTAAAAATAATATAAAAGTCAAATCACAAATGAGAAGATTTCAATAGTGAAGAATGAGCAATTTTGGATGGAATACTTGTAGCATGATGAGGCCCATGGACTGCTGCACACTAAGCCTGGTCTTCTTACACTCGCAATAGTTTGTGGCCAAGGCCTGTGTTGTATCACATCGCTCAGAAACATGCAGAAGTACTGATCCTAAGAAGATCAGTGTAAAGATGGGATGGTCCAAGAAGATCTCAGTATTTCCCAGCACAGAAACTATTCTGGACCATGCTTTTTAATTGACAAGTGCCTCTTGCATATAGGCTGCTGCCAAGAATGTAGGAAGAGAAGCAGATAGGCGTGGGCAAAGGAAATACAGAAGGGATGACTGGAGCTGTGAGAGGCACCCTGTGCTCATTTTCTGAGCCTGTTTTGTACAGTCAGTGACTCAAGCTTCTAACTGGTGCTGCTAGAGGATGGCTGCAAAGTGAAACATGCTTTTCAGAAAAACCTAGTTATGCTAGCTTATTAGCTGCATTTTACATAATTCAGCCTGCCTGAAGCTGTCACTCAGCATGCGATTGTTGCTCGGCATCACATAGGTTCCCAGGGGCAGGCAGCACCTTCCATGCTGCAGCCCATCTGGATCCAGGAGTGAGTGATATGGTGGGGTGTGCTAACCCAGATGTGGCTGGGTTGCACCAGTCTCTGTAGGCTGTTCCTGTTGTTGCCTTACAACATGAGACTGCAAAAATATGTCAGTACACCTCATCCGAGTTGCGGGGTGCTGGGGTGGCTACCATAAACATGTTCTGCTAGAAGACTGGGATCCAAGAAAAGCCTTAATTGCAGTTCCTGGAAGAAGTCTTTCCTGGAATGCGTGTGGCTATTTCTCTTGCATCCAGGCACTGCCCTAGCTGAGCAGCTAGATCATGACCACATTGCTCTACAATATTGGACCAGGCATGGGTGCTCCCTCGCTGCTGTGCTGGGCAGCCACAGGTCTTACCAGGCATGCCTATGGCTGTCTGGAAGATGAGGCAGATGTTGGGGATATTTGAAGCAGCTTTGGGGTGAGGAGAGAAAGGCTGGGAAAGCTGCTGGGTTTGTATGTAGTAACGTCGAGCCTTGAGCTAAGAAAAATGGTTTGAACAGTGAAACAGGGTCACAGTGAACAGTGAAATGGAGTCACAGTGAGAGAAGACTATTGCACTGGGTATGTCTTAGATATTTTTTTTAATAACCTGTCAGCTCTGTGTTGCTTTCAGAAATGTGTGCATGTAAGAGAAGGATCTTGTGCTATAGATGGAGTATCCATTGTCACTTTCCAAGAATGTCACCCTGTCCTTTGCTGGGAGGGGGCAGAGCAGAAGAAGGATGGTTTAGTATGCGTGTGTGTGTGTGTGTGTGTGTGTGTGTGTGTGTGTGTGTGTGTGTGTGTGTGTGTGCGTGTGTGTGCATGCACACATAGCCATCCAAAAATGCTTGCCAGGGTCATTCTTGTTTTGTAGACAAGTATGCCTGGTTGTGTTTACTTTAACTGCAACAGGTGAGATGTGATGGCAGGACCCTACAGAGTGATCTAGCTGGCAGCTAAGGAAGTATTTTTCATCAGCTGGTGCTTCTATCTGCTGCAGTTGCTGTGGGAGGCAATGAGCAGAAGAGCACTCAGACTTTCACTTCTGAAGACCCAGTTTTCATGGATCAGAGAGGCCCCTGGACTGGAATTCACCACTGGGTCTGATGGTACTAGCAATGATGGCAGCAACAGCTCCCCAATCCATTGCTGATGTGATCTCACTGGAAGCTGGTACCTTGGAGTAGGAGAAGAGACTCCTACAGTGCAGTCATTTGATTTACAGATCTTGCTTATAATTTGGGAAACTCTGTAGTTACCTCCCTCTGAAGATTCACTATTATGCAGATACTTACACTGAGCTGTGATGGGTGTACAGTCCTGACCCCAGACCTCAGTATAGGCCATCTTGAGTTTCTTCATCTATGCATGCTCTCTGAAACTCCACTACTTTGATTCATCTGGAAACTGCCCAGGAAACAGGGGAATTAGACAGAACTGAATAGCCTTGATTGATCCTGGCCTAGCTTCTCAGTAATATAAAAGACCTATGTTCCCATGTCCTTCCATGGTCTACAGCTCTCGACATACCTGTCTTTGTGAAAGTGACTGCTTTGCAGTGGATTATAAATACCAAGCTGATAAAGTACAGCCTACATGGTATGAAATGATAGGAGAAGCGGGGGAACAGAAGAAAGTGTAGATAAATGCAAAAAATAGTATGGTTTCATCAGGAAGAGTGAAAGGAAACATTCCCTGGAAGTTGCTGAATTATGCCAGTGAATTATTTAGAAAGAACATTACTAGAAATATGCCAAATCTGTGACAGAATAAAATAATGTTTATTATCATAGACTACGGCATTCAGCTTCTGAGGAATGTTTCTAAAAACACTGGACATGCCCACGGGAAAAGGCAAAATAATCCCAGTTTGATACTGAATGGTATCAGGGAATATGAAATAGGTTTGTGTGTGAATAAACAGAAGGCTAGTAATAAAAGAGCCTCAGCCTAATTTGTTATTTCAGCATACTTTACATTGCTGTTAAATTTACGAAAATAGAGTGGATTAACTAAGGCTATTTTAAATTAATCTGAAATCCACTGTTTAAGAATAGGATCTTCACACAAATGGGGAAAAAGTAAGCACAAAGCATAAATAAAAGAAAGGCTAAATCTGAGCAGAGGGTTCTGGATTGTGAGTCACCCAGCCTTCAAGGAAGAGGAAGAAATAGGCATTCTGCCTCTCCAAAGAACCTTCCCTCCTGCAGACCCTTTTTCCCTCAACTGAATAGGAATCCTCCTACTTGAGAGAATTAGATCATAAGACTAATTGATTTTTAGTAACTTCCAGGATATGTTGGTGTTTTGGTAAGGTTAGGGTTTAAAAAAGTTTAAAGTATTTTATTGTCTTCTCCACATTTCATAGTATTGTAATATTTATGACAACTGTAGGTATAACTGTGGCTTTTGCTATACCCCAGAGAAACTAGGTTCAGCTACTGACACGGAAAAGAAAGTGCTAAGCATCACCACTCGTGCACTTCAATGTTTCTCTTACTGTTCAAGAAGCACTGTTCTATAATTCTTCCACTAGCTTTAAACACGGCTTCTCTTTCCTACTGGGAAAGAATATGCCTAACCAGAACTGAAACGCTTATTATATATGTGATAGATGTATGACTTGGCCTATGTAATACATAGTGCAAAAGCAGGGCACAGCTACAGAGAGAAGAGTATTTGGCAACAAATGGAATAAATGTCTAACAACATTTCCTCCGAAAAATTACCACGCTCTCGTCTGGATTTTGAATCGGGCTCTGGAAAAAAACATATGGTGATGAAGATATGTTTGACAGAGCTGACTTCTAAGAGGGGAAAAAAAACCCAGAACTTCATATTTTGTCCTTTGTTATGCTAATTTTTGTAGGAGGTCTGCATGAGCAAGTTGCTGATTACATCCTCCTAGGACTGCTGTGCAAAAGGGCCCTAGGAATGGTCTGAGTGACTCAAGCTGACAAGCATTGTCAGTAGTGGTTTATACAAGAGGCTTACTCTGGTAAAATTAAAGAAATTCATACATTTATAATCCAGTTTGATGTTCTTCATTATTTCTTAGTTATGAGTGTTTAGATTTAATATGTCATGTCATGCATTTAAAGAAAATGAAATAGCTTGTTCAGTAAATGCATAAGGTATCCAACAAAATGATTCTAATATCATTTATATACACAAGAAAAAAACTGAAGTTCTGTTTAAATTCATATAGTAGGTATTAATGTTTACCTTACCCATAATAAATTCAGAGTGAAGAAAATATATTCATAACAAGTGTTGTTAGCAAGAGTGTGTCTTAAAGAAAGCCATAGCTGAAATTTTTCATTATTCGGTGGACAAGATCAAAACAGGTGGCAAATAGCAGTTTCCTGTGTTCAGTGGATCACAACCTTGTATTATTTAGTTCAGACCTATGAAAACTGATGGAAGATTACACCTCTCTCACATCTGGGTCTGTGGAACTCCAGCTTTTTTAGGAAGTACTGAATGGGTCTTTCTTTCTTCTCTACTTTCTTGGTAAATGTACTTGATAACTGAATAAAATTCACTAAGCACAAGCTAGAAAACATTCAAAAGTAACGTAGGTCAATGCAGTATGCTAAGATATTATTTATCATGTCGTAAAGTCAGTGCATCTGGATAACATCCAAAAATCGGAATAGCAAGACAGTGCCATTTCTGCTGACCTTTTGAAGAACAGCTTAGTTTCAGAATTCAGAGGTACAAAAGTTTAATATCAATAGTGAATTATTCTGCTGCTGTGGAGGTACAGCCATGCTGGTTGTGGTTAGCCTCTGAATGGAAATGTAATATAGTCCTCTGTTTCTACAGCCTCTCCAAACCTTAAATACTAGTACATTCTTTCTTATTTCCTTTCTAGAAAGATATGCTAATGAATTCCTCCTTAGAAACCTCCTTAGACATTGAGTAAATAGATAAATAAGTTTGCTTTTAAGAGAAGGATTTTTATCAAGGTAAACTCACCACCTGTTCATGTTCACCAGATAGCATGGTTTAACTGTGACGCTCCCGGAGTGAATTGTGCAAAATAAATGAAAAAATGAAGGAAATTTATCAATATCCAAACAGTCTCATCTTTCCCCTTCTGTCAACTGATTTTTAATGCTGATGAAAAGTAGAAAGAATACTGAAGAATCATATTCTTTTTCCCAGAAAGTTTCATTTTCCAGTGTTGCTTGAATCATACACTTCAGTCTAAGAAATGCTTGTCTGCTGTCTAGGAGATTTTACCAGCAGACATAGGGAAGCCAGTACAGTTCTGATAGGATGTAATCAGAACTGGCTGCCTTTCCCAGATTCATCAAGCCCTGTAGCAAAAGACATATGGCTTTGAGCGAGGGCCTCCCTGTGTCTCATAGGAGAGCATGTGATGCAGTATCCTGTGGGTTGTCTTTTCCCTGTGTTTTAGACTTGGTATAATGTATAGCACAGCTCCACAAACTCTGCCAGAGTACATGGGCAAAGGTCCAAGAATTCCGTCTGTTTCCATTCTTTTTAGTGCCATTTATCTTTCTTAACATGTCTTGCCGCTAGTAACATGGATGTGTATTGATCGGTGGAACTATCTCAGTTATATTGGAAGGGTGAGACGTACCTTTCTATTTGCAGAATGACAGCATCAGGAAAGACAATTAGCATTTTCAGAGTAAGGTTTCACTATCACCTGACTCGGCAGAGCTTGTGACATGTATCTTTGGAAGACAGAATGAAGGCTAAAAATGCCTTAAGCCTAGGACAGTCATTATTACAGAAAATATCCCTCATGCTCTTGTGGCATGATTGCATTTCATAACATTTGTGAGACCCAGAGGACATTCTAGCTCCAAGGCTGGTGGTAAGAAGTTCAAATTTGCCTGCTGACTTCAAGCAATCTGAGATATGCCAATATTTTGCTATGTGACCAAGGTAAAATTTAAAATGATGGTTTGACAGAACATCGTAAATCAGAAATTGTACAGTGTGAGAAGGAATAATTGCTTTGGAAATTTTTGACATCTGTGTGTGTCTCAGTACAAAGATAATACATTCTTTTTTTCTTGAACAAGAATTATCTGGAAAATATTACTTAAAAAGTAGAAGCATAAATATGCAAGACTCTCAGTGTACGCAGTAGATGTCAAAAGATCATAACCAAGGCATGGGCTTTCATAGCAATTGCTCTGACTAGGCTAATACAAGCACTGGAAGTAAGGAATGTAAACACAAGAGACCAAAGCCAAGCCAAAGAAAGGCAAGGCAGGAGCATGCCGAGGACACAGTTTATCTGCCAGTAATCCTACCAATTTAATACTGCAAGGTGGGTCCTGAGGCAAATTGTGGGGCAGACATGAAAAAAGCTGAAGACAGACTTGTGCAACAGTCACGACTGGTCAGCTGGGAGCCCAAACAGGTACCCAGCAAAGGGCTTGCTGTACTATGGTCCTTGGACAAAGTAGCATGCTGAGTAACACAGCAGCATTGGAACCAGCCTGGCTGCCTTTCAGTCCTTTAGGCTTAATGGCCAGCCTTTCCTTCTCTCACAGTGTGGCCAGGTTATTGAGATGTAGGAGACTGGCTTCTGCCAGAATGCTGCCTGCTGTTTAATAGTCCACGCAGAGCACAATTGCAACTGACAGTAAGTTTATTCACAGCAGTTTTTATTATTTTCTGCCAGAGTGAGATCACAGGTATACTTCTAGGATAGATATACTTCTAGGAAGACTGAAAACCTGATGAAGGATTTTACATTGCCTGGACAGAAGTAATTTTTTTCTGTATTGTCAAGTGGCTGCCGTGCTGTAAGCCTGCTGGTATTTTGATCAATAGCGCACTCTTGACACTTAAGTCTTTTGCACTGAAAGATGCAAGATCTCTTTGAGTACTAAAGATCAGTCTTTCCTACTCAGTTTTACAGTATAACATAACATAACTACGTGGCAAAATTCTCTGCAAAATGTCTCATTTTTGACTGCTACCAAGCACCATGTTATAATGAAAATAAATGTCCAAGTTCACACAGGAAAGTACATACAGCTATCATTTTGAGAAGAAGGTAGAGAAAGGATTTTGGAGAAAATAAGCTGTCTATATTCATGAAGCAGCTACTTCTGCATCACATCTACTCAAATTCCTTTTTTACTGTATCTATAGAAGTTTCCAAGCATTTAACTCTTGCTCTCAACTTCATTTGCATTTATAGCTTTAACTTCCTCTCCCATGGGCACCATTTTAAGAATATCTCTCAGTTCAGATCGGATCACTGTCCATTATTACTAATAGGAAGGTACCAGGTTTCCAATTTAACGTATCAGTGATGAATACCTAAAAAGGCGTATCTCAATAGGAATATTCAGGCTTATATTTTTGCTCCTTGCTCTTGATAAATCTGTCCATTTCTTTTCTCTTTAGTTGGCATAGACCCCATCCTGTGTACCTGTGGGCTTCCCTGCCTCCCATTCCAACAAAAAATCCATGCTATTGGTGATACAATATGTGTATATCAATATTTCAAGGAAACAGAAGAATTTTACATAAAGCAAATACCAGCATAAAAGTGAAGTGGAGCAGGCGTCATTCCCAGAAAGCTGTGCTGAGATTTGACAGCCAGGCTTTCAAGCACATTTTGCTCCAAGAAGCAGAATTAAAACATTGCACCAGTGAAGGTTCTTCTGCAGAAATAGCTGCATTGTCAGCTTGCTGGGGGAAAACGGTTTAGACTGTTATAGCATTCTTTGTCTGCTTAGGCACTGCATAAATGCAAAAAAAGAGCTCTTATTTTATTTGAGGAACGGGTTTATATTTGTCAGTAAATGCAAGAGAATTATTTAGAGAACTGTATGCACACAGCCTGTGCTAAAAGAAGACAGGTGTCATTGATAATTCTTTGTAGTAATGACCAGGCTGATGGTCACACTAGGAAATAACACCTGGAGTCCACAATCTTTAACTCCGCTGAGACTTCAAGCAAGTATGCCAAATGTCATGGGTAAATAGTTTGTTTTGCTTTGTTTAGTTTAAATTGTAGACAAGCTGTAAGATTACACATCACTGCAGAAAAGTAACATAACTGTGACATTTAGTCTTACTGATAAAGACAGGTCCTGACCAGACGTGATGCAGAAAAAACCACACAGTAATAATATTTTAAAAAAAACCACTGATAAACTTATCTATTCAGACCTTGCTTTTCAACTTGCTGATATTCCCTAAAATATCTCCCTTCTGCTGCATTTGCCATTATCAACATTAAAAAGAGAAAATAATTGTAAACATATTCTAAACCATATTTGAATGCATAGCTTACTAATTGCCACATAGCTATTGCGCTAGACATTCTTTTGCTTACTGTATCTTATCTTTGCTTACACTTACAAATATATATTTAAATATTTTTAGATGTATGTAAAATTCTTTGTGTAACTGAAGAGGAATTTTATTTTACAAGACTAAACAAAAAATAATATTTCAGCTAGAAAATTGTACAAGAGTAATATGATCTCTGCTTTGTCAACATTTTTAATCACATCAAGGCCCTTACAAAAAAGAAATCAAGAACAGAAGATGATGGAATCTTCTAGCTTCTATTTATTTACAAGGAATGCACTGTCATTTTTGAGAACTTGGGAGTAATCAAACAATTGAAAATTGCTTTGGTCACAGCTCTATTTCATCTATAGGCAAACCTGGCTTAAGGGTTTTCTTGTCCTTTTTTTTTTTCATCCTTTGAAGAAAGACTAATATTTTGGTGGCTGCTTATTAATTTGGGTACTAAATGGAATCTAAGTAAGGCAGTATGAGGCTCTGCATAGACATGTAGGTGCTACTTAAGGCCATGTTTTGACCCGTTATTATTGTTTGGCTATGTTTTGGGGTTTTTTTTAATAGAGTTTAATAGCTTATTTCAATGAACAAATTAAAGGTGACTGCTCCATGCATCCAATTCTATTAAAGTTTTATCCAGACACTGACTACATGTAGCCGTAATACAGTTTCAGGATCTTACTCTTTTATTGACAAAACATTCCTAAAAGTGATAAAAGAGTATTTTTCCTAAGATTTGTCAGATTTATCTCTTTTTATCTTTTCAGACACCTGGCCTAGGGTCAAGGTTAGGAAGTGCCCTTTCAACCACTAGGTGAAAAGTACAATAATCTTTTTCTATTTCTGCTACCAGAATTTTGTGGCTTTCAAATGAGTTTTGAATAATTAAATCCATTCCAGAACTCAGGCTGTTTTAAGTTAGGTTATCTAGTTTTACTGGGAAACGGAGTAAGTTCTATTCATTTTTAGATAGCTAAGCAGATGATTTCTAAACTGCATAAATGCAAAAATTCTGTGTGATCAGAAGAATTCTGTTGTCCACTATGATACTCATCTTCCTTCAACTTATTCCAGCTGCTTTCCAATATATTGTATTTCTTTCAAAGAAATAATACAAGTCCAGAAATATAAGGCTATGTTAATCCATTATGACAGTTCGAACTCAAAATTCATATTGTTTTCTTCTCTGGCCCTGGAAAAGTTGTCCCAAAAGGCTTAAGCTGCCTAGAGAGTATTTTAGCTCTGCAGAGGCAGGATACACAAGAAGAACAGATTTATAGATAGCTTTGCAGTACTCATTAGTAACCAAGCAAATCCTGGACCCAGTAATGAATGTCAGTCTTGCATGTTTGTCTGTTACACACAATCCAGACACACCCAAAATTCATATCACTGCATCCATGGATTAAAATTGTAAGTCAATTTATCATTAATTTGCCAGTTAAACTGCTTTGCAATTACAGGTGTTGGTTAAAATTCAGCTTAAACCATTACAAACCTCTGTTCTCTTGCTTTTGCCAACACAAATATTTCTGCAAAGGGACAGTTGGATGCAGGAGCCCATCTGGCTCAGAAAAAAATATTCTTTTTTCCTCAGGCATCAGCTTCTTCGGTTGCCTGATTGCACTGACCATGCACTGCCGCAGCACAGGACAGGTGATGTGAATTCAGGAATGGGGCAAGCAGTAAGACTGGCTCTGTGAGCATTAGCAACAAGTTAGGCAAACCTAAACTGAATCATTAAAGGCATGGCTTCCCACCCAGTGTGAGCTTTAATTCAGTAAACTTTACGTATCACTCCTTTAAAATTACATAAAATTAGAAAAGCTAGTCCTTAAGTATCAGTCACTATTGGTTAGCATTAGCACTGGTAGAAATAAAATACACAAAAAGAAAGCACAATGT